>NW_013666562.1:85119-86725 GCF_000517525.1 Limulus polyphemus | reverse complement strand
AAAATTTCATTTTTTCTGAAAAGGTGGTGTCTGTTTACTTATGACCACGCTGTGTACACTGCAGTTTTAAGCTTGGGTCAGGATTTCAGTGGTAAATTACAATCTACTTTGTCCTAATAGATGTTTTAAAGAAAGACACCTTTCTCAACCTCAAAAATCAACGAAAGGATGAAGAATTAGAGACAGGCAAGTAAGTGAGATAAACTTCACAACACATTGCTATGAATAGACTGTATATTTGTTCACTTGCATTTCTTTCCTTTGATGTCTAAGTTTGATTTAATCTCTGCTTAACGATCCTGATCCTGCATTACTGCAAATACTTTTCACATTCTTGCTGGACATCAGTGAACCTGAATACCACACATTTTAATGATTTTGACAGAAATTGACAACTCATGCAAATATGTGACATGAATCTAAGCTAACATCTAGTGACAGTCTGTACAGTTATCTTAGTACTTTTTGTTGCTTGTATAATCATGAAAAGTTGGTTTGATATTACACTGTTTGTCTCAGTTAAGAATGTGTTTAGAAAACTGTTGAATGACTGCAACAGCAGAGATAGAATTCAAAAACAAAATTAAAGCAATAAATGTTTGACATCTGGTAGCAAAACAGCTTACCAGGTAGCAAGTTTGTGTTTGTAACTGATTTCATTACACTCTCTGGCCATATGGAATTGTGTCTGGACTCCTCACTGTACCTGCAGAACCTCCAGTCAACCACCATCTCTTGACCATATACTTGACATCAAAGCCCTGAAGATTCTCTGGAGTGAAAATTTGATCCTCATTAATTTATCCAGAATTTCCATGCTCAATCGACACCTTTAATCCATTTTAGAATCCACATTCACAACTTGCTGTAGATAGAGAGTACACTTCAACAAAATGAATAAGCTTCAGAATATGAGTGAAAGTCAACCCTGTCTTCATACTGATTGTATATCTTCACCCACAGTGAATCTGGATGCATGTTTTTGAGATTATCATTTGAAGACACACAGAATACAGAAGTGATTGGAAGTGTCTCAAGTGGAATCTAATCTCATTTTTTCCACACAGTACCAAAGATTCCGTATCATCTGGCCAATTTCTGGGATCAAGTATGGCTGAAGCTTCAAACTGTCCAACCAGGTAACAACATCTTCTGTCAATCACTTCTAAAAGTGTTCAGATAATGTCATTTTTGTCAGCATCATAGGCAATGAGAGCTGTATGGTTTTTACCCATTATACATATCTGCTTGAACGTCCAACCCATCCACATGTGGACTATCAATTATCTGATTTAAAGTTAGCATGACCTGAATACTTTCCAATTTGGCCACAACACTAGAAACAATGACATCATTTCTTTGAAACAGGAAATAGAGTTGGGAAACAAGGTCCAGCAGGTCCAACATAAGTATGTATTCTATAACTTTGACATCATTTCTTTGAAACAGGAAAAAGAGTTGGGAAACCAGGTCCAACATAAGTTTGTAATGAGAGTTGGGAAACCAGGTCTAGCAGGTCCAACATAAGTATGTAATCTAGAACTTTGACATCATTTCTTTGAAACAGGAAAGAGTTGGGAAACCAGGTCCAACATAAGTATGTAAT
>NW_013666562.1:80661-84119 GCF_000517525.1 Limulus polyphemus | reverse complement strand
GAGAGTTGGAAACCAGGTCTAGCAGGTCCAACATAAGTTTGTAATGAGAGTTGGGAAACCAGGTCCAGCAGGTCCAACATAAGTTTGTAATGAGAGTTGGGAAACCAGGTCCAGCAGGTCCAACATAAGTTTGTAATCTAGAACTTTCTTGTGAATCCCAATTTTATTTGATCCTCTGTTTTGTTACCCTTATCTGTGCATAATTTTCTGAGTGTATAACAATGGAACGCCACTTCCTTACCATCTTGGACAGCATTTTCTGCTTGTGCTATCCCATCATGTTCCATTAGCTTGCTCAGGTTTCAAAACATGATCCTTAATAATTTGATATTTCATCAAGTTTCCCGAGCTGTTTAGGACAGAATTTATGAAAATAGTATACAGATGTAAGGACCTCTACTACTGTATTCATGTATGTATTTTTCACAGTCCTTTAAAGCCAACTCCAATATGTGGTCGACACAGTAAATAAGGAATGTTGTTTGGAAGAAATATCACACCTGAAGTCACTTGGAGTTCACTCTGTTGAAAATTCTAGGTATCAAATGTTTTTTACCAGATTTTATAAACCAAAAATCAGGTGCCAAATCTGCCACTTGTTAGTTTGAACCCTGAACAGGCACATTAGATGCACGCACACCTGAAAGTTATGCTGATAACTTTATAAAAGATATTTTATCAAAAAATACAAATAACTGTAAGATATGCAAAAGTACAATTACTATCAAATAATTGGCACCCAACTATGTAGTGATTGTCCTACGACCCTGACGTAAGGCTGAGGACCGGGCTTGTTTGTAAAAGAAAAAGAGCATTCACTTGGTGTGTAAGAGGTTTTAGATTAAAAAGTGGTTATGGGAGATGTAAAAACAGGATTACTGCACATACTAACTATAAAGAAATGCAATTACACCCACTCTTATGGCTATGTGATAAATATTTTTTGTTTTGTTTTTATTTCGTCTGAATATCACTGGACACAACTATTAGCCCTTCGTTAAAGTCAAAGATATTTTGATTTCAATTGCTTCCATTCTCATCTTCTATGTTCATGTAGCCTACAGCATGTTTATTCTTCCCTTATTGAAATGTGCATAGGGTCGGTCCACTGGCCCAATCCCATATTCAAGAAGGAATGTTGACAATAATTCTGAAGTTACTATGTGTATCTACACGCTTTTAGTAAAATGTACAAATCTGTTGCACACAAAAAACAGACATGTTATAAAAGTATCTGTACTCAAATGTTTGTGAAGTGATAATGTCAGTCTGATTCAGACTCTGACAAGTTGGAGTGCAAGATGTTTGATGTTTCTGTGAAGAATACAGATACTTATGTCCATCACACAGTTTGCATATTGTATAACCTATAGAACCTCTGAAATGCATAATCTAAAATTTTTCAGTACCCCTGTACAATGTATCTGGTACTTCCTCAGTCTTTCACTGGAACAGCAATACAGAGTAATATGAATAGATAATAACTTTGACATCAAATACATAATACAATGTTGAATGGCACTCTGTAAAAGGTTGTGGCATGTGCACTTTCATCCTCATCTGTGAAGTGTGGAGGAGGATGAAGATCCACTCTAAGAAAACATTTCCAAAAAGAAACTTCACAATTTATATTTCTGTACAAAAAACATCATTTATAATTTTAATTGATAAAAAAAAACTGACAAGTTGAATTATAACTCACCTCAACATAGTCTGCTGGAAACAAACCAGTTTCACCTTGTTGGTTGGTTCCTTCCCACCACCCCTCACCCACATCCTGTTAATGAGTAAAAGGGCAACATGTCAATCCAATTAACACTGTGGAAGAATGACTACAGAATATGAAACACATATCTTGAATTCTATCTTTCAAAAAAAAAAAAGAGATATTAGGATAGTTTGTATTTTCCAAGAATATGATTACTAATAATTTGATATTATGCATTCAAATTTTACTAGTTTAACAATTTATCATAATTTCAGTAATTCTCATTCTATACAGTTTTAATGCACCTCCACACAAACTGTAAGAATGGTTCTTGGCAATTTATAAAAAATATTAACTGTTCACCAATCAGCATTTTTCTAATACTTTGTTATTTCTAGATTAAACGAAGTTATGATTAATCAGTTAGTGTCACAAAAATAATCACCTAGTTATGACTTGTGTTTTTATAACTAGTGTTTCTGATTATTATGTATGTTGATTATTCCAACAATCAATTAATTGAAATTATGATCAAATCAACCGTTACAAAGTTATTAACTAATCAAAAGTTAACATTTTTCGTACCCTAAAATGTATTTCAGATAGGCACTCATCTCTCACACAGATTAGCTAACTTTATTGTTTGTCTGCTACAAGATTTTCATGGCACTAGCCTTGAGGCAACTCACACCTAATTTCACATGTTTTAACTTCAACTGAGCTGGTGTATGAAGATGTCATCACGAGACAAATGCCCTCCACCAATAGCAGGGCAACACAACCTCTATAAACAGTAACTCCTCCTATGCACTTGCACTCATGATAACTTCTTTCTTTGACAAGGTAAGACAAAAATGTGCATCAGAAATGGGAAGGATGGATGAATACCTATCATAAATACATTTTTAGGTAAGGAAAATGGTAACTTCTAAGATAACTCATCTCCACACTCAGATGAGCTAGAATCCCATGCTGAAGTAGTGGAGGGGCTGGTGCAAAATTTATTTAGGTGAGCTCCCTTCAGAAAGTGCCTGACAGGAAGCCCATGGAGTGTGACACCGGATGGTAGGAGTTCCATAGGAGCACACCTATGGGAGACAGCATCATCTAGACCAGGCTATATTCTTCATCCAGAATTTAGGGGGGGGGGGGTGGAGGCAAATGAGCCCTATGTGTCACTGAACTGGGTGGAATGAGAACCTGACTGTCCGAGCACTTACACACAATACATGTAGTGTAGTTGGGGTGCATTCAGACCTCACTCTCCAGGACAGACTCCAGCTACAGGAGGAGGGCACTGTAGTTATGCAGTATTGTTTCATATATTGTGTGCTCACCTCTACTCTACTGTACAGACACTGGCTGTAGGAAGAAGGCACATCAATGATGTACTATGGTTAACTATAATGTGTTTTCACCTCAACTCTACTGAACAGGCTCAGGCTGCAGGAGGAGGGCACAATAGTTTTGGATCATGTTTTCTGTACATTGAATGCTTATCTCAACTCTACTGAACAGACTCTGGTTGCAGAAGGAAGACACACTAATTGTGGATATCATGTTTTCTGTACATTGAATGCTTATCTCAACTCTACTGAACAGACTCTGGTTGCAGGAGGAAGGCACACTAATTGTGGATATCATGTTTTCTGTACATTGAATGCTTATCTCAACTCTACTGAACAGACTCTGGTTGCAGGAGGAAGGCACACTAATTGTGGATATCATGTTTTCTGTACATTGAATGCTT
>NW_013666562.1:78778-80651 GCF_000517525.1 Limulus polyphemus | reverse complement strand
GAAACTAGAGTTTTTACTGATTGACAATTAAGTGCTGAAAAGGGAAATAGTATTTTATAAGCATGTGCTCAAATAACATCTTTGTACACCTATGTTGCTAAATTACAAACACCCCAAAAGGATTACCAATATTCAAAGAATTGCAATGTTTATTGTATCGGCACCAAACAAGATAATAAATGTTTTGACAGGTTCAAAGTGTAGTGTTGTTACTCTTGAAAAGTCTTGTTGTGAACACTGTAGGATACATACATAAGCCGATAAATTACATATCCTGTTATCACTGTTTTCACTGATTCTGAGTGCAGTGTGATAACTCTGAATTTTCCAAGAAAACATTAAACATCCTGTTCTTGGAGCAGGTATCAAGTTGGCTATATGTTTGCACGTGCTTCATTACTTTCAAGGGTATCGTATTATGTAAATAGTCTACTGACACATGTGGCAATTTATTGCTTTATTTTCAGCGGGGGTTCTACTTTAGTCATTGACAGTAAAATAAACATAGAAAATAAATGTGTTTTGACTTTTAATAGATATGCTGTTGCTTTATTGAGTTGCAATGTTTGTAAACATGAAGTTTTTTAAATTTAAGTTCACTAAATAAAATAGTCATCATCACATAAGATAAGTTTATTCTTTAGTTAGTAGACTAGATAACTTCAAAATATTCTGATGATTCAAATATTTATTGAATTTTATTTTTGTTTATTCTATTCAATCAATGAACAAAAATTTGCTAAATGGATAATTAATTATTTATAACTGCAATCATTACTGCATTTATTGCTGATAGTAAAAGATGTTTTCATTATTTAATATCTATATATTTGATTTACAGGAGATTCATGTAGGATTGTTACATATTTGAAAAACAAACATAATGGAAACTATGTGGTGGTATCTAGTTGACATTAATATATGACTCGCCAAGTAGAAACTATCTAAAATTTGTGACAAAAAAAATGTTTTTTTGCAAAATTTGCAAATGGCATCCTCCAGAAAAGGTCTTTCATGTGAAATCAAGAGCAATTCAAAACTTGTTTAAAACAATGTGAATGAAAATAGGAAGATTAATATAATGTTGGAATAATACAGTGGTTGAAGGTAACAACATCCCATTTTCACCTTTTTTCTTGCTCACACAAACTGTAAGAAGCATGTACTAATTGAATAATGAACCAATCAATTAATCGATTAGCAAATATTACAAATTGCGAATATCTATAAACAAGATTTTTATGCATTTTTCACTAAAACAGTTAGAAGAAGAGAACTCTAGTTCCTGAGCCATTAATAAGAAAAAACAAGCTAAAAAATTTAGCAGTAACAAGAAAAAATTGAATAAAAACAAAGCAGATATAGGCTGACTGAATAACATCAGTGGTCTCAGTTAATGAATGAACGTGAATGAAGGAGAAGTGTTGAAAACAGTAAAGGATAAGAATCTGTGAAAGGCAATGATGATTGCTAACTTTCTGTTCAGACATGGTATTTAGGGAAAGAGATTTCATCAATAAATGTATACCTAATAGACAGAATATTAGAAACTTCTAACTGTAGAAGAGACCAGTCCTTACCAAATTAAAAGCTGGACATTAGCATCACATAAAATAATCCTTAATTTAAATTACAATTAATTCAATTAATATCAAGAAAATAATCAATTAACTGAAATTAGTATTATTGATTATAACTGTTTATCATTTATAATTTATCATTATTTAAGATAATCCAAGTTTGCTAAGCTTAATTGTAATAATGTCACAATCCAAAAAATAAATCGATGAAGTAAAAATTAAGTTAGTCGTTTACGTTTTACTTTAACTTAATTTTACCTTTCCTACTAGTAAAATTAAAATTAAATTTAAGT
>NW_013666562.1:76884-78670 GCF_000517525.1 Limulus polyphemus | reverse complement strand
GAGCACCAGTAGTTGCTGTAATGGGAAAAACTAAAGGTTTAAACTTTAAATGAGATGTTACCATTGGGGTTCAATTGACAAGTGCTTCAATTGTAAGTATAGTCAAGCTGACAGGTAAATCAAAAGCCAGTGTGTCCTAAGTCCACATTGCATGGTTATCAGATCAAAAACTTCTTGAAATAATCATTCTTGGCTATTTGTAAACAAGTTAACTATTCATGAAGCACTCTGGTTTTATGAATGCCTTCTTTGTCTCTAGATAGTGGTTGGAAGAGAAAGTTATCAAATAGAGATGAGGCAAATATAAGCTAACAGACACGTTAACTTGTTCCAAATATATATATATTATTTGAAAACAAGTGAAGTGCGTGCTGTTTATTTATCATTTAATTTATTCCTAACAAGTCACAAACACCTACTGTAGAAGAATCTTAAACCCAACAACAACATAGTATATATTTATACTATTAAGAAATAAAACTAAAAGCCTTTTTATTTGAACAATTGTCAAAAAAGAAAGAATTATATTTTTTAAACTCTGACAATGTCACAAATGGGGTACCTCATGGCTCAGTGTTAGGACCTTTACTGTTTTTTATTTATATCAATGATATAGATGAAGATATGGTCAATCAATTATCTGAATCCGATAAAGATATTGAAGTTTTGGGTGTTGAGGGTTGTAATGAAGATTATGCTTTAAAAAAAAATTTGGATTATTTGGCAAATTAGGCAAATAAATATCAGATAGCTTTTAATTACAATAACTGCACAGTAATGAATGTGGGAAATCACAATTTGAATTATGAGTATAATTTTGATGGGAATAACAATAACAGTGTTATGAAAAAAAGAAGGTATTCTGGTTGATCAGTTTCTTACACCATTCGAGCAATGTGTTGTTGATAGTAGCAGGACAAATAGGATTTTAGGTTGTATCTATAAAAATATTGAATACTAGTCTAAGAGGTTACAATATCATTGTATAGGTCATTGGTTAAGCCACATCTGGAGTTCTGTGTTCAGTCTTGGACTTCTCCTATCTGAAAAGACATAAAATTGTTGAAAGGGTTCAGTGGAAGGCTACTAGGATGATAACCTGGGATGGAAAAGTTATCATATGAGGATAGGTTGAAGATCATACCGTCTTCACCTCAAACCCAAGAATTGGGGATTATGACCCGCACTGATTTCTGGGTATGACACAAAGATCATCACTGATCTATCGATCTGGGAATTGATATCCAGTATCAAAAGGATGTCAATCACATAAAATCAACTCATGTGAGGAGTTAAGGTGATGGGTTCACTCTAATCTAAAACCTCTTAGTGGGGTACTGACATCCGGGTAGGAGTGATATCTCTCAATTGAAGGGGTGAACTACAATTTCGACAGCTCAACTCCAATGTTTATGTAAATGGTATCAGGAGGTCACATCATCCAGTAAGGTGATGGCTCAACTCCAGTGTGTGTGTAAATAGAATAAGGAGGTAATGTCATTCTGTAAGGTGACAGCTCAACTCCCATGGTTGTGGAAATGGTATCAGGAGGCCACGTCATCCATGAAGGTGACAGCTCAACTCCAGTGTTTGTGTAAGTGGTATCAGGAGGCCACATCATCCAGTAAGGTGTTAGCTCAACTCCCGTGAATGTGGAATTGGTATCAGGACACATGAACCAGCAAGGTGACAGCTCAACCCCAATGATTGTGTAAATGGTGTCAGGAGGAAACATCATCCAGTATGGTAATGGTTCAACTCCTCTGGAGGCCACATCTCATCTACA
>NW_013666562.1:75926-76874 GCF_000517525.1 Limulus polyphemus | reverse complement strand
CCTACTTTCTACTGAACGGTTCTAGCCCTTTCTTTGTGGAACTCATTCAGGAGGGTGCCTCCATGGTCAACCACCCCTCTCCACCCAACAACAAAGACAAGAATCAAGGGAAAAAGTGAAATTTTGAATCTGATGGAAAGAAACATGGAACAAGGTATGGGAAGAAGGTAGGGAAGAGTAGGCCAAATGAACCAAAAGGTGAACCCAATTAGTAAGGCTAGAAGATGAAAGGGAGGAGGATTACCATGGGATAATAAGTCAGTTGCGTGTACAGGACACAGAAGCCTATCCAGATCTGGTTGTGGGTAAATATGGGATATAGAAGGAAGGGAAATAGGAGAAAAGGATGAACAACCCTCCCCTGCAGACGAGGTCTTAGGGAGAAAGGAACAGGATGTTGAGGTAGGTGTTGGAGACATCCATCTCCATCATCCACAACTCTGGGGGAAAACACCCATCTCAGGGTGAGAAAAGACTCTTTGGTAAACTTGGGGATTACGAAATGGTTGAAGCAAGATAAATCGATGACTGGCTACCAATCCCCGGTTTTCTTGGCGATAACGAAAAGATGGGAATAAAAAACCCCAGAAGGATGGTGAACCAGTTCGATTGCCTGCTGCAAAAGTAATTCTCAAACCACTTCTGACAGATGCTGGTAGGTCACGGAATCTCTAGGAGGAGGGAAGGAAAAAGGAAACAGGGCAAGGAGAAATGGGAGGTGAGGAAAGAAACTGGAAAAAGAATCCTTCTGATAGAACCTGTATTACCCATTGGTCATCTATGAAGGGATGCCAGCAGGAAAGAAACTAATAGTCGAGCTCCCATTGGACCTGATTCCACAGGGTAGTCACCAGTACTGTTGGGAACAGAGGTTGTGTCATCGAGAAAATTGACAAGAAGTACACTGATTAGCAGAAACGGGTAAGGGTTGGGAGGATGAAGGACAGG
>NW_013666562.1:73952-75737 GCF_000517525.1 Limulus polyphemus | reverse complement strand
GAACCGCCCAAAAAACCCTTGTTTCCACAAAGTCCACTGTAAGAGGCACATGTGTTCATGCAGACAGGAAATGAGAATAGGTGGCATATAAGGCTATAACTGAGACAAACAGGCTGGCGGACTGATGTCACCCGAGGCTCAAAAGTTTCAGGCAGGGACTGTATCAAAGATGTAACATCTTAGAAAAGGTGCAAGACATAAATCCCTGATATAGGTTGAGGGTAAATTGACCTGAGCCAAAACTGTGTCCCAACCTATACGGTCCCAACAACAACAACAAAATCACATATGAAAAAAGAAATGCGGGCTAAAGTGGAGAAGTGTAAGGGTATCTGCAGAAAAACCCCTCAGGATTTCTGTGGAAAGCCTCTGATAGGAGATGTATATAAGAAAGATACTGTAAGAGGTTGGTTAGGGCAAGATGTAGGTGAAAATATTGGGCATGGGTAAGACTAACATTAGATTTAGGAGCTGTCTCCCAACTAGGTAATAATGCACCTAACAACTCCTGATCTAAAAACAGATAGTTCACACGATGGTAAGAAAGTACAAACTTATCAGAAGGCCTCGGGAAGCACGGCATGCTGATCCCTTCACTTAGTTGCAAGACAAATTGATCCACTAATAACCAAATATCAGGGGACGGAGGAAAACCAAAAATGGTTGGGAAACTTGTTCATGTAACAAGGAAGGATGAGAGGAATAAGAAATAGAGGAAAGTGGCAAAACATCACAAACCTGAGACACAAAATCCATAGTTTATCTACAGCCTTCTGAAAACAAAAAAAGCCATTTTGACATGATGTATCATAAATAATATTACCAGTCACTATCTTTTTTTTTAACAATATGCCATTATTATGAATTTATAATACAAGTCTAAAAAATCCCAGCTGTTGGCTGCACAAAATTGATGGATATCATAACAAGGCATAGTACAACATAACTCACTTACAAACACTTCAGCAGGTTAAGAGCATAATATGTAAAAAATATTAGGTTACCATACACTAAGTACACTTTTCTTATTATTTAGACTGAACACTTGGTTGTTTTTAAGTCCATTAGTAGGAGTGCAATTCCAAGACTTACCTGTAAGCAGAAGTGAAACTTTGGGTCTTAATAATTAACCAAAAAATTCTTTGCTATAACACAGGTTTAATATTACTGACCAGTTTTTGAACAGTCAAAAAATAAGCAGTTAATCAATCAACTCACCAACCTTGATTTATAAGAGAAGGTGCTGCATATAAGGATTTAAAAAAATTATCTCTATGGGTATGGAGTTAAGTTGGTTCATTGGATAGAAAAGTGATTGGATAGAAGAAAGCAGAGTGTTGTTATAAATGGAGTTTAGTCAAACTGGATTAATATCACAAGTGGGGTACCTCATGATTCAGTGTTAGGACTTTTGCTCTTTTTGATTTATACTGATGGTATAGATGAAGGAATGGTCAATGAATTATTTGAATTTGCTGAAGATATTAAAGGTTAAGGGTTGTGAAGATGATAATGCTTTCCAAAAGGATTTGGTTTATTTGGCAAGTTGGGTGAATAAGCAGCAAATAGCTTTTAATTGCAATAAATGTACTAATCTTCATTTTTATTTGATGTCATATTAAAACACAAATTTTCATACACACCTACAATACCCTTACCTGTCTTGTAAGAGTTAGTATATCATTGGTCCAAATGCTAAGTTCACCATTCCCAGGCTGTGCTTCAAAGTCATACAAAGCACGTAGCTGCAAAAAAAAAGAGTAATTTAAAATTACCATGCTTATC
>NW_013666562.1:63454-73931 GCF_000517525.1 Limulus polyphemus | reverse complement strand
CCTACGACGTCGTGTCGTTACTAACGTACAACAAAGAACGACGTAAGTACTAGAACAAAAAAAGAAAAAGAAAAAAGAAAAAAAAAAAGAAGTAATTTAAAATTACCATGCTTATCAAAGGGAACATAATTTGAAAATATATTCATGTATATAATGAACTACTGGGGAGTAGACTTTTCCTGGGTTCCTCGTACTCTTTTCTCTAATATCACTAAACAACAAGCTAAAAAAAGTGATAAATCTGGTTATTAATGGCAAACACAGCAAATAATACCCACCTTTTGTTACATGAATCTTAAAAATAAATGAATAGTGTGCAGTTTATTTTAAACATGAATAGTAATATTATATAAAAGAACTGAACTTTTGTCACAGATGTATTACTTGGTATAAAGGTTGTACTTTATATATTTCATTATATATTCTAGAGAGGTATTTTTGAAAATATGGTATCATTTGTTGCAGAAATTCTGGTCGTAAATCCTATTGTGATGGGTGCTTTTGAGAAATGGGGAGATATTTCTATTCTGTATGCTACAGATTTAGTACATTGATAGTACCTGATGCATTTCTCAGTAAGTTTCCCAAGTTTCTAAAAGGTTTTCTTCTTTAGTTAAGAGATTAACAATGTGATTTAGGTTGAGTGCTGTCAGATACTGGAGAGAAATTTCACTGAAATGGTCAGATTAAAATGAGAAAGCTCTAGAGAGAAGAGTTGTGTGTTGTTGTCTTCTTCAGAAAGTGTGACAAACATAACATTTAGGATGAAGGCCATTATGAGAGTTGATGCAAGTAGAAAATGGACATTAACATTTTCCAACACTGAAAATGTATTTCTGATAGATACCTCTACTCACATCTAGCATTCCTGATTCACTGTGCTGCCCTCTATGGGCAAACCTTTTTGCTTGCCACTAGCCTTGAGGCTCCCAAATCTCACATGGTATTGCTGCATTGTTGTATGCAAATGAACATGAGATAACCCTCCACCAATAGCTGGCTACCTCAAAACTGATTGTTCAATCATCACTTTGAGATTAGGTAAAAAAGTACTATGTATTGGAAGTGAGGAGAAAGGGTGATCAGAGATGAATCTCTATCTGAAATACATTTTCAGAATTGGAAAATGTAAACTTTCATTATAATATATATAATCTAAATTCACATTTAGCTAGAATCCCACTTTCAAATGAAGGGACCAGTGCAAAATTTTACCTAGGGAAGCACCTGAAGAAAACCCATGGAGTGCAACACCCTATACCTTGGAACAGTACAGGGGCACAACCATGAAAGACTACACCTCGTCTGTACCAGAGTACATTCTTCACTGGAAAGGAAGGGAAATGTCACAAGGACAGGTCAAAAATACAAACACAGCCCAAAACCTGCATCAGGCTTATGAATGTGCTATTTTTTTAGTGTGGCCATACAGTTGATTAATCCACACCCTCTATCCTCAAAGGGATGAATCCATGAAATGAGGAAAACTGAACAAGAAGGAGGAAGCAGGATACCTACTGACATGCGAGTCATATCTAATCACCAATGCTCAATGACAAGGGTAATAAGAGCTGACAAAGAATCTCTGTGAAATTCCAATGGTTGTAAAAAGTTCACCAAAGAGCCTGCGTATGAGCCTGACCTAAGAGGCTAAGGCTACTAGGGAAGATCCCATCCTCAAGAGTGATAGAACTTTGGGAGCTGTAATAGAACTGAAAACCCAACAAATGAAATCAATGATGAGAAGGGCAGGCCCGACTGTGACGAGTGTAGAAAAAGAAAAACACCCAAATGGATAAGATATTGTATAGGTTGTAGAAAAGACTTCTCCAACTTGATTAACAGCCCATTATAGCCACCTCCGGGAGCAGCTGATAGGGGTAACGGGTGGATTCCTGTTCAGAACGAGCGAACAGTCGATCAAACAAAGAGGAAAGCACAACTTGAGAGCATATAAGTGATGAACATATGATTGAATGCCTGACAAAACATAAAGGCCAAATGCAAGTCCAAAGCCCAGTGCACGAAACAGAGAAACCACCCTGTGGAGAACAAACCAAAGATAGGGTCATGAGTGACGAAATATTGTGATATATAAATAAGCATTCATGATATTCCACTTTGCGATCAATAAACCTGGAGAAAAAGCTCACCTAAGTGTGAGAAGGGACTACAAGGTAAAACAGGGCAGATTGAAAATTAGAATGAGGTAGGACAAACCAAGTACAGGCTGCCAGTCTCCAGTTTGGTGCAAGGATTACAAACAGCCTGGAATAAAAACATGAAGAAAGATGATGAACAGGTGCAATGGCCTGTAGAAACAGAAAATCTTGTACCACCTCAGACAGATGCAGACTGGTGGCAGGATCTGAGGTGAGGAAAGGAATTGGATGACAAATCCCTCTGATAAAATCCAAGAAACCCAAGGAACTGTAGTGAAAGATCTCCAAAGGGTAACAATATAATACAGTCAAGCTCCCACTGTACCAGAACCCTCTGGTTAGTCTCCGGTACTGTCGGCGACATGCCCATCAATGAAGAATAAAACAACGAGATGAGAAACCCCTAGAAAAGAACAGGGATGGGTAGATAAGGACCAGGACCCACTGTACCGGAACCCTCTGGTTAGTCTCCAGTACTGTCAGTGACATGCCCATCAATGATGAATAAAACAATGAGATGAGAAGCCTCTATAAAGGAACAGGGATGGGTAGATAAGGACCAGGATGGGAAAGGAATAGGGATGTGTATCGTGGCTCCAACTGCAACAAATGTGCAACCAAAAAGGAAAAGGTAGTGTGTTGACATACAGATTATACATGAGATTCCAAAGTCACAGATACATGCTGGAAAACATATCATCAAAGAAAAATACAGAAATCCCGAAAAGAAAGAGACAACAAAAGTACCTAGGAGGACAAAGTCACATTGTGACTCAGAAAATCCCAACTACAGTAAAACCATGTGTAAAGTGAGAGCTGAAGATGACAAAGGAGCCAACATGGAAGTAATAAGGAATCAGAGAAAAAATGGGGAATTGGATAAAACATAACATACATGAGAAATCATGCAGAAAAATGCTCTAACAGGCCTAGATGATTCTGCAGGCTGGGTAGGGAAAAACACAGCAAAATCTGGTGCTGTAAAAAAGACTATCAAATCTTCATCAGCCTGAACAGGTTTGGCTTGTCACAGAAGGATTAGTGATTTACCCATATAACAATCAATCTCATGATGGATAATAGCAAAGAAATCCAAAGACAGGTCTCTCCCGCCTGCAGCCTGTGAAAATAGTGCTAGAGGTAAAAAATCCGATGTGAGAATATGAACTTAATAATTAATTGTACAAATACATATATCAAACAAATGTGTTTGACGTAAAATATACAAGTGAGAGAAAAAAATAAAAATAAAGACTGGGAAATTAAGTTAAATTAAAAGATTTTTTTCAATGTAATGAAAAAAAAAAGATGAAATCCCACTTCAGCAATTAAACTATGAAAATCATGTTTCATACAAAGAGCACCAAAAGAAAAAACTTTTGAACTCGAGTACTGCCAAACAAGAAGTGATAGTTTGGTAGAAATGAATAGAGGAAGCCACATGCATCATGTTGGTTCAGGGTTCACACATTATGATTTGTATGAGAGATGCATTGGAATCAGTCAATTCCAATGGAGGGGAGAGAGAAGGCTTGTGGCATGCATAAATTTATTTTGCATATAGAGGGTAGCACTGAAAAAGAATAGCTATTTATGTGTGAGAAGATAGCATACCATATCAGAAGCAAACTTTACCAATTTAATTAATTATAGCCACATCAATGAAACTAACATAAAAAAAAAGTAAAAGCATAAACCAAAGAACTGACCCCTGAGGCCTACCTCTGGGTTTCATCAATAGAAACTTTTAGCTTTCTGTCACACTGCCACAAATGAATCCAATTGACTAGTATTTTCTCAACTCCCAGTTTTGGCCCATTGATTTTATTTTATATAAGTACAGTTCTGTAAGGCTCCTTGTCACAAGCCTTTTGTAAATTTAAGCACACCAAGTGCACACACTTTCTATCATCCCCATAACAATTAATGTTCTAAAAAAAATTTAAAACATTAGTCAGGAAATATTTCCCTAGTGAATCTATGCTGGCTTTCTCTTCTGATACTATATTTCACTAAATGATTTTGTAAAGATTATTTACTGCTACAAGTCTTACAACTTACTTAAAAAAATATAAGTAATGTTAACAACTATTTAATTTGGCCAGAGGTACTTGTCCACTGTCTACTGACCTACCAATATTGAAAGGGAGAAGTAAACATGTCTGACTTAGACCTTCTTTAGCCTTATCCAAACCAATAAGTACCTTTCAGGTGCCAACCACACACCTGTATATCAAATTTAAAAACTTTAATAAAAGTAATAATACTAGGCCAGGAAATTCACCATTTTTGGACATGTGTAGAAGAATCACCATGGGAGGGAGACAATATCAATGAAGGAATAGGAAGTAGTTCACATTCCAGCTTGAATGATTTCTTCCAATGGTCAGCAAAGATGAGCAGCCAAAGACATGGTCATATGACAAATGTGAAGAGAAGAAATGTTTAGGAGACAAACCTCCGTGGATAAGTCTGAATATGCCAGCCTAAGGATTTGACTAGCCTAACCAGTTAGTGTGACAGGAAACAGATCATAGGAAACAGAAGGGTTCCAGGGAATAAAATGTCAAGACCAGAAACCCCAAAAGGAGGCAGCATGTGCCACATAAAACTTTAAGGAGTAAACCTGACAAAGAAGCCAATCCGTATTGGAATGGGAGCACAGGTGGGAGGTGGAAGATAAAAAAATTGGTGTGAAAGCCAAATGGCCTTCCCGGGCAACAGAGGTCTTAGGGAGGCAGGACCAGTCTGGATATAGGATGACATAAAAGGATCGGTGGAGAGTTCTGGTAACATTAATAACATAAATATCTGATCAACAATGTTCTCAAGCTAGGAGGAAAAGGAAACATACCACATACCTGATTAACTAGCTGTAAAAAAAAAAAAAGAAAAAAAAAAAAAAAGAGGGTGTCAAAGGTGATATCTTGTAGACGTGTGGAGTGTAACTGACCAAAATAAGAAGGTGCAAGAAAAAATTAATCCAATGTTCTTCTCCTTGATTGTATTCATCCTCAGAAATACTGTCCGGTTGAAAATCAGCAGAAATCGCTGGCCAAACATAGGAATCTAGCTCTCTGCTAGGCCTGTACCTCCTCAGTAGATAAGTCAAACCTGATGCCCGAGTCGTTGTATCAGAAGCATTGTATACCATAATGGGAACTTCCATTGTCAATACAATAAATCATAAAGTTATTCTAAGTTACCATATAATTTTATAACAAAAAAAATAAATGTAAAAAAAATTGAAACAACTGAATGTAAATACAGTAAAAAAAAAAACTGTTGAAAAGGGAATTGAAATGTCAATGAAGTAGAGTTGTAAACAGTAGTCACATGCAAAAAAACATTTAAATGATGCTGTGCCAATTGAGAAAGTGCCAATATAGATGGTGCAATACTATTGGTGGAGGGTGGTCACATGCTATACATATGTTCAAAAGTGACACAAAGTTTCTGTGATATATAGACTGGTGTGCTGAGCATAACATTATTTAGCAATGCTTGGGGGGGGGGGGAAGAAAGAAGATCAAGATAGCTTTGTGTGAAAGAGGTAAGACTGTATCAGAATTACTTCTTTTAAGTAGTAAAAGTATTACATCAAGATACAAGATAATAATTATTAAATATTAGACTGAAATAGTTATAAGAACTGTAATGAAAGTTAGAAGTAAAACTTTGCATCTTTCTATTATTACTTGGTAGCTGCTGAGGAGTTAAGTATTTATACTATTCTGTAAGGAGTATCAAGAACTAAACTGGCGAGTTTGGATCTCTCGTTGAAATAGAAAACTTGATATATTAGATGAAACTTATAGAAACCTGATTAGATTTAGAGAACATTTATAACAATAATTATTTTAAAATTCCAGGATATAGTTATTTAAGTGATTTTTTTTAAATGTGGTGAGTACCATAGCTATTTAGTTAACGGATGCATTGCAACATGTCACGACATTGTTGGATATTGTTGCAATAATGAAGTAAGGGAATATTTGTTGCAGTAATCATTACATAATTAAGTTTGATGTTTTGGTTGAGATAAAAATGAAATGACATTTTAGTTCCTAATTTTCAGAAAAATTATTTTGAGCCAAGATTTATCATTAGTAAATTGGGATAATGAGTTTAATGGTGATATGAAACAGATTTGTGAAATATTAAAAATAAATTGTTTAAAATTCAAGATTCACACATGTAAGCATGTTCCTAAAGAGAGGAAAAGAATAATGGGGTAGATTAAGCTTAATAGGCTTACTAAACATGAGAGGGAAAATTTGGGGGTAAATATCATACATTTAAATTGATGGACTGTATAGAAAATTAAACAAGAGGGAATCCTCAATAGCCGTGGCACTTGAAATTCTTTTATGCAGGATTACAGTAAATTAATCTATGAGACCTTTTTCCTCTTTATTTGCAATATTTTTGTGCACCGACAATACCAAGCGTGGGGTGTGCATATACCCAATTCGATTTTATTACTCATCAGGACCTCTATCAGCCTATTCTCAAATTGATATTATTTTAGGTAGGATTAAAGTAAATAAATCTATGAGACTTTAGGTGTGGTCAAATACATCAATCTAAAGGGTTTGACCTCCTGAGTACAAAACTGTAATTATATCTCAAATCAGTCAAGAGATGATGAACCTATGAGCTAAAAGTTTGTATCTGTAAAATAACAAACAAACTCAGAGTTGTTCTCTCAACCACTTTGCCATGGCTACAAAACTATAGACTTGACTAAAAATATATTAAGAAAGCCAAAAGGGCTTATGGAGACTGTTGGCTGCTAGTGTTCAAAACTAACACAGAGCATTTTTTTTGTTGTTGTTTAAGTATGTTACAGGTACAGGGTTAAAGTGATATGTTAAAATAGCTAAGTTTCGTATTTTTTTCTTCTCTTCTGAGAAGATATTGACAATATTCCTTACCCTGAGTATTATATTTACGAAATATTGGAACTGAATCATATAGATACTAATCCCTTGGTGGTAAGTAGAAGTATTGAAGTTTTCTCTAAGGGTTTATAGGAAGTCAAAGATCAAAAAAGAAAGCCTCTCTCTTTCATTTAAATGCAGTAGTAAAAGTTGTCCAGGGAATTATAGGCCAGTTAAACGTATACGTACTTCTGTAGTGTTAAGATTAGAAAATCACTTACTAAAATATAAACATTATAAATGAAAGACAACATAGTTTTAACAAAAGAAGTCTTGCCTTATCTGTAAGCTTTTCTTAAAGATGTTATTTGCTACCTGGACAATGGAAAGATTATGGGCTTGATATACTTAAGCTATTCACACACAAAAGATTAGCTAAGAAAGTCATATTGCTAAACTTTGGGGAAAGGCTAGTTAACTGGATTATAAGGTGGTTGGATGGGAGAAAGTAAAAGGTTGTAACTAATGTAACCCAGTCAAAGTGGATCCTTGTTACTAGTGGAATGCATAAGGGGTCTGTACGTGAGCCTTTGTTGTTGTTTTTTATTTATATTAATGATATTGATAGAGACATAAAATAACAAGTAACTTAGTAAAAGTTGATGATATTAAACTCTTGGGTATTTCTACCTGTATTGAGAATGTTGAGTTATTATGGAATGACATTTAAACTGGCAAGTTTGATGAAAATTTGACAAATGAACTCTAATTATAATAAATATACTAGGTAATGCAGTTGGGTGATCATAATTTGGATAAGATATTTAATATAGACAGGAACTCATTCAACAGCATGACTGAAGAAAAGGATCTAGACAAACTGGTGGATAAGTAGTCCTCTTGTACTTGTAGTAAAGATAGCAGGCTTTTGGGTGTATTTAGAGATATTGGTTACAAGTCAAAGAAAGTAATTATCTCTAAAGAAATTGTTAGGCTTCACTCAGAATATTGTGTACAGTTTTGATTTCCTTACCTAAGAAAAGATTCTTAGTTAATGGGAAGGGTTCAAAGGAAGGCTACTATTAGGATGATTCCTGGAATGGATGGGTTGTCTTATACAGATAGGTTAAGATCTCAAAACTTATTTTCTCCTGGGAGTAGGAGAAAGGGTGATATTTTAGACTTTCACAACATTATCCAAGAGATCAATAGGATAAAGGTTTGTGATTTCTTAATGTTCTACTTTAAAGACAATAAGATCAGACGACACAAGTTTCAGATTTGTTAAAAAAAAGAAAAAAAAGACAGGCTAAACTCCAGTTAAGACAGTTTTACTTTTCTAACAAAAAATGACCAATGGAATGAGTGGACTAGCAATTTGAAAGAGTTTATGATAGGTATCAATGATTTCCTGAAAAGAGAGGGTAGGTTTACATTTTACTTTTCTCAAGGGTAGGTATGCAAGAATAGCTTCGAAGGACCAAAGAACTATTCATTATCCATGTGTTTAATTGTTAAGAACATTATTAATATCAAAACACTAAATATTATTATTAATATTATATGCACAACTTGACAATTCTGTGATAAAAGACATACTTCACATTCTCATGCGATTCCTGAAAGGTAAATTTCAAGTATCATTACACTGTGAAAAAGCTGCATCAGAGTATGAATATTAAATTAAATATAACCTAAATAAGGTAAAACAGTGTAAAAATTGCACAACTAAAATCCATCATATGCAATTATTTATTAATGTTGCTGCATTAGGATTCATTTATTATTAAGTATTTTAAGTAGTGAATTTACTAATAGTATTACAATACCATAGTTTTATATTGTTATTAATATTAAAAATACTGTGTACTACTACTACTACTACTAGGAATTATGGATAAAATTTAACCAATTGTAGTTATCCTATAATTAACAACTATAGACTGTAGTATAATCTAAAATTAAGTAATTCTGTTGTACTTCAACTACTTGAATTTTCAATGAGATTCGAATGGTAATTTGCATTGTACTTCATACTGTAAAGCTTAACTTGCGTTTTACGCGAGTCCGAGTAGGTAATAAAATTGTTAATTAAGACTTAATTCAAATTTCAAGAGCCATCAACTTCCTAGTACTAGTACAGTAGTTAATTCTTAACTCATGATGTAACAATTACCAATACCAGCTAAAACTAGTAAAATAGGCTATAACCTATAATATAATTCATATTATAAGTATAAAGTATAATTGCTGTCTATCAACTTCAACATTTTAATTTTTATTATTTATGTCTTTGGCTTTTTGAGTTTGATAAAGATTTACGAATAGGAGTTTCATATCCAAACTATAACAATCATAATTAAAAATTGTTATACATACCATCACACCATTCTCAGACATTTTACTGTTAGTATTTCAAACGTTAAAGTCACATAACATCAAATTATATTTTTTCTCATAGTTTAGTACCAACATTCACGATTCAGTATCAAACACACACACAAACTGAGTAAATAGGCGTGTCTGTACTCGTAACGAACTGTAAATAGAGGTCACTTCCGCAGTTCTTATTATGATACTTTTATAAGTCGAGAAAAAATATTAGAATCAGTGTTGTGGGAAAGGCGTTTCCTTACCTTTTTAATTTTAGCCGGAACGCCGTTCCCTCACTATTTCGAACGAATTCGAATCTCTAAGTTCACTAAGTTTTGCACACCCTTAATAGAAATAATCATTAACCCTTTCATCCAGGTTGAAGGCAAGTAATCAAAGTATAATTAAAGAAATAAAAATGCAAAATAAAATATGTAGTTCTGTTAGTATTGATCACCTTTTCACACTTATTTTCTGCAGTTATTATATTGTTAGCAGCTGACTTAGAAACTCTACGAAAGAAAATGAATAGTACTGGCGGGACTTTTCACTATGGACCACGAAATTCCAAGGTAAATCTTCTGAGAATTTCTACTTTCTAATCTTTTCATACCTATTTCCTAAGTTTATTTCCTGTTCTGGATTTCGCGCAAAGCTACACGAGGGTATTGCGCTAGCAGTCCCTAATTTAGCAGTGTAAGACTAGAGGGAAGGCAGCTAGTCAGTGGATCTGTTAACAGGACGCCCACCTTATGAAGAGTTGCCTGAGAATGTGTCAGAGTTTGGGAAAGTGTTATTGGAAAGGATGGATGATATTCACCATCAAGTGCGTTCAAACTTGAAAACGTCTGCTGATTCGATGAAGTTATCTTATGATAAGAGATCTACTGAAGTCAGTTTTGAACCAGGAGACAAGGTGTGGTTGTATAATCCCTGGAAGACCAAAGGGAAGTCTCCTAAGTTGTCTTCTCCATGGGAAGGCCCATATGACATAGTGGATAGTCTCTCAGACGTGACTTTCTGGATAAAATGTGGTCGGCAAGGTAAGCCAAAAGTGGT
>NW_013666562.1:45807-62454 GCF_000517525.1 Limulus polyphemus | reverse complement strand
TAAATGACGCTGCTGAAGAAGTGTCACCTGAAAAAGCCACTGTCGAAGAAGAAACTCTACTCATTATTGAGAAGGGAAACGGTGAAGCTCTTGATGAAGTTACTACCACTGATGTGACTGTTAGCGACGATAGGACATTTCCTGATGATGCAGATGAACCCCACGTGAAGCAGAAGCCAACGAGACGGAGACCAGTACGGAAGAAGATACGTCCCGTAAAATTAAGAGACTTTGTTGAATTGTAATTTTGTGTTTGTAATTCTGTACATTTAATTAAGTTATTGTTAATTGTTGTTGATTTAATGTAAGTGGCTATTGTTCGTCCGGGGCAGTGTTACGACATCGAGGTCACGTGACTAGTATCACGCCACGTCATTCTCGAACTTTCATGTCTTTTCCTTAAATCTCGTGATCTTTCTAGATATAGTGTAGTCTTGTATATATAAGACCGGCCACGAAGCGACGGAGAGGTAATGAGTAATTGAATGTATGCGGATAAAATACTGTTGGCCAGATGAGACGTGAGTTATAGCGTTGTTGTAGAGCGACTGTTGAAATTAAGTGTATCGTAAAGTTGTATTCGGAAAGAATAAACCAGTTTTATTTAAGAAAGGACTTGTGTCGCTAAAGTTTCGTCGGAACGAATTTACGGAAAATTAACTGACGAACAGAGACGTAACATTATTAATTTACTTTAATGACAAGAGGAAAGGTTTCTCATGTTGTCACTTTTTATATCAGGGACAAATGTGTATTAAAGACCGTTCACGCATCTAGATATTAAGTATAAATCGAAAGTCTGAACAAAATCTAGATATACATTACAGTATCTGGTCAGGTACTAACTAGTTCGATATTAATTATTTAAGATTTGTTTCTTGAGGTTTACGAGTTAATATTGGCTATTATCATTGAAATAACACAGCTAACAAAACCATGTACAGGCCCGTACGCAGAATGTTTGAAAGTGGGTTCTAATTTGTGAGATCAAAAGTCAACACATTGTGCGAAGCACAATCAGCATGCTAATACTTCAAGGGTTTGGGGACATGTGACTATTTCAAGCCAAAAATACAAATGCTTCATCAGAAATAGGGGTCCGTGTGTGATGTGGGTGATTCAACTCACATAACCAAAACCGAAATAAACGTTTAATTATGTTCTATTCTACAAAATACAAACATTTTATTTACTGTGTTTTAATTAACTTATGAGGAAATTAAAAAAAGAAAAATGTCATTACAAAGTTTTTTACTTAGCCTTTGATATTTACCGTACAATTTTCATCTTAGAAATCCTTATTTACTCCATATTAGAACTTAGGAATGTAGGTAAAAATTTGTAAATTTTTTTAATATTATTTTTCCAGAATGAAACTGAAAATTCTAAACTATAGGCTACTATTATCCTAGTTCTAAGATTGTTTGTAGTTAAGCACAAAGCTACACAATGTTCTGCCCACCACGGGTATCGAAACCCGGTTTCTAGCGTTGTAAGTCCGCAGACATGCCGCTGTGCCACTGGGGGCAAGTTCTAAGAACAGCTATGAAATAGACAGAGAGAAAGAAATAGAACAGAGTGATGTTATCAGCATTTATCCTGTAGTTTCTTCTCCAACAAATGTCAGCAATAATTTTTATAATTACT
The DNA here is from genome assembly GCF_000517525.1 of Limulus polyphemus. NCBI lineage: Eukaryota > Metazoa > Arthropoda > Merostomata > Xiphosura > Limulidae > Limulus > Limulus polyphemus. The sequence continues at coordinate 60,807 of NW_013666562.1, read as the reverse complement.
TTTTTCGACCTTGGGGAGGGAAAATTCTGTTTAGTTTCTTCTTATAGTAGACGCATGGAAGTTATGGCAACAGGAATGCTAACTTCAGAAGATAAGTTTTTATTTATAACTCCAGATTATTTTATTGTAGTAACCTATTTTATTTTCATTTTAAAATTCTATTTCATTATGTACAATCAATTTCCCAAAAACATGATGTGGTCGGCGGCAAATATCAGTTTTAAATGAATATCGCTGTGGGCTTGACACATGTAACTGCTCTTTGTGTTTAATGCTTTTCCCCAGATTTAAGTTTTGTTAACAAATCTAGTAGAAGGTTCATTCCTACTTCTCTGTTGGTCTTTCTATATTTATTGAACCCCACTGTTATTTGTTCGTTACAGAGGAAACAAACATTTTTAACTACTTACTGAGGTTAGTCCCCCAGTGGTTCAATAGTTAATATGCGTGCTTACGACGCTAAAAATTGGGTTTCGAACTCGTGGCGGGCAGAGCACAGAGAGTCCATTCTCTAGCTTTGGGCTTAACAACAAACCAAACCCAAAGGTTAGAAAACGCCCTCTGTTAAAAAAGAAATGCATAAAATAAAGGATATGGAGATAATTCATAACATTGTTTAACACGTGGTTAGTACGTGTATATTTTTTATATAGCTATAAATACGTTTCAAAGTAATATTCACAAGACGCGAACAATTATCAAGTTGATGCTGTAACTTTAAATGATTTGACTTCTACAAGAGCTGATAAGGAAAAAACATAATTGACGAATCTGAGTATTGTTGTCATGATTATACATTAATACTTTACATATCAAAGTCTACATGATTTACATGGCAAAGTCTAGTTGATAAATATGATACGTTTCAGTAAAGTTATTGGTTTTCACTGCTTGACGAGGGGCGTCTTACTATAAATAATCCTCATGAAAATTATTTTGTAGTATCACAACAGCATCGTGAAGCATTTTTACAGGTAAACTTCTTTCTGGTTATTCCATTAATAATAACATGGCTTACTAGACCATTAAACAGAAGACTATTTATTTTTTGAAGAATCTTTCGACAACATATGAAATTTAAAAGCGTTCGGGTTATTTATTTCTTGGTTGTTTGATTCAACACGTTTTCTAGGTGTCATGAACGTTTCTAAATAGAAATTAAATTAGGTCCGCTCTCAACGACAAATCTATCCCTATGACCGTTGTATGCTTTAGAAAAAAACTTAAACGTTGGGTTTTATTTTCATAATATGCCATACGTAAACGATAATAAGTTAGTTTTATAGGTTTAAAAGGGATTACTGTTTTGTACACATTAGATGTTTAAATGCAATAAAGTTTTTTAACAAATTCTTTAGCTAATTCTAAGTGAAATCCAATTAGGAGCTGGTCAGTTATAAAATGCATAACCTAAACGAAATTTAACCCTTTCCTTACCAAACAATTCTCATTGGGTGAATAAATTCACCTAGTAATTAGTTCGTAAAATTCACTTAAAGACAAACTTGACAGTTAAAGGTTTAGTACTGTGTTAAATTAAATAATACCAAAATTATTTAAGGTTTTAAATGACAAAAAAAACTCAACATTACATCATCTGATCATTAGAAGCTACCGTGTGTTATATGCATATATTCTAGAAGATGTTGTTAGATATCTATCAGGTATGCTACTAAGGTGAGATGATATTGTTTGATTTAGTGTTGAGCATGCTACTAAGGTGAGATGATATTGTTTGATTTAGTGTTGAACATGCTATGGTGAGATGATATTGTTTGATTTAGTGTTGAGCATGCTACTAAGGTGAGATGATATTGTTTGATTTAGTGTTGAACATGCTACTAAGGTGAGATGATATTGTTTGATTTAGTGTTGAACATGCTACTAAGGTGAGATGATATTGTTTGATTTAGTGTTGTAGCATGCTCAACACTAAATCAAACAATATCATCTCACCATAGCATGTTCAACACTAAATCAAACAATATCATCTCACCGTAGCATGCTCAACACTAAATCAAACAATATCATCTCACCATAGCATGCTTTCAACACTAAATCAAACAATATCATCTCACCACATGCTATGGTGAAATGATATTGTTAGATTTAGTGTTGAGCATGCTATGGTGAGATGATATTGTTTGATTTAGTGTTGAACATGCTATGGTGAGATGATATTGTTGGATATAGTGTTGAGCATGCTATGGTGAGATGATATTGTTGGATATAGCGAAAAACATGCACTAAAATGATACGATATTACTACGTTTGGTGTGTAGCATACTATGGCAACAAGATAAATCGTTAAGTATAGTGTAGATAATATGTTAGGATGAAATGAGGTTCGGTATAGTGTTGAACAGAGCTGAGTGGGACGAAATTGTAAGATATGGTGTAGAACAGATGTTAGTATAAGAGGATTTTGTTATATACGCTGTTGAAGATAGACGAGTTGGAGGGAAGTTGTTCCATATTGTTTATTTCATATACTACAGTGATGATTTGTTCTTTTATTTGGTGTTGAATGTAACTGTGTGTTAGGAAATTGTAAAATATGATGTAGCTCCTTTGCTACAGTGAGATGACGATACGGTGTGGATTATATCTAAGTGAGAAGAAATAGTTAGATATGGTGGTGTAGAACATATGGTAAAATTATAGAACTCATGTTAATTAACCTAGCATTATTAACTGTGATCTATAAAGTATGTTAGCTTGAAAGGCTGTTTCTTCACACATTGAATAAATGTTCTAAAAATCACGTTGGAGTGAGGGAATATCGTGTAATTTACAATACACTATGATAAGGTCTAATAGGTTTCTACACTATAATAGGGTGTTAAGTAAGCGCTACAACGATGATATATTATCGTAATTAATTTTTTAGTGGCTACAGTGTTTGAAATGAAGAAAGACTAGGTAAAAATGGTTTTGTTTTCATATAAGTGTTAAACAAAACACTATTTTTTTTGTATAATACCCATCGTAATTTTTTCATTTGTTTTACACAGGACAGATAAGTCAAAGTGTTATACGATAAACTTTCCTGTTGAATGTAATTACTTATTTTACTAGTAAGAAATGATTTATTTAAAATCTTTATTCACTCCATTTTCTTCCAAACAGGACTACAGAGGTATCAACGAAAAAATATTGAAAAAAATGAAGACCATAGTCTGCGTATTTTTAATTCTTCTTGAGCTTCAGGTAAGAAAATAATTTCTCAAGAAACGGTCTGGTGACAGTTTGATAATAATCTTATAACTGGTTCTACTTCTGTGTGTTTGTTAACACAACTTATATTTGAAAATATACATTGGAAAATATGTGTTATCTGTCCACTGCCGTCCATAAATTATAAGTGATACACCAGAGAATGGGCAGCTTGAAACGGCACCTATCGTAAACTCTTAGGCCTCAAAGTGTGGAGGGCATTTTTTCTTTTTTAACAATAACATGGTGCGAACAGTGAACCTTTGGATTCACAGCCCTGGTACATTATCTACGGGTCACGCAAAGACCATATATATATGTATAATAACTTTATGTCCAATGTGAATGAGACATTGACCCATCAAACCCTTCAGTCTGCAAATTATAATACCAGCGTTAGTAATATACTGAAAAAGAGATGTTCCTTATTTTTGTTGAAAATAGTTTATTACATGGATATATTATTAAGTTCATCAATAGCATCAAGAATGACATGACGAAGTATCTTATGCTTTATATTTGTATAAGCAAAATAACATTTTCATCGTTCTTTCAAAATTAAATCGGACTTTTAACCACCTGTTGAAGGTTAGTCGTACTTCATAAAAATGAATTACATATGTTAATGCAAAAAGCTTTTCCGAATATGCGAAACGTGGCATCATGTTTATTGCTGTTAGCAAGATAATAATAAAAACAGAATATGATGGTAAGCTTACAAACCAACACCACAGAAGATCCCAGCCACATCTTGTAATCAATGGCTGTTTTTATGAGAAAGAGGGTCGAAGAAAGAAAAATTGTAAGAAATTCACACCTATCAACTTTACGATGTGATTCCAATAAATGTTTGTGCCTTTATGTAGTTAAATTGATCATGGAAATCGACATCCCCGTACAGTGCAGGGACTGCAGGACATTCCTCAAAATATGTTGTCAATCATACTCCTTCATCTTTTGCACAAGCTTGTTACAGTTAAAATTTCTATGAAGTAACTTTGCGTAATAACTTATTAGACTGAGCAAGATCGCAAATTGAAAAATTATATCCAATGACAGTATAGGAATCTACTAAAGTTTCCATGTCATCACACTGGTATATGAATTATATAACTTATATTATATATTTCAAGTAAACGTTTGCAGCTTGCAATATATCCTGTCAATCTAATTATTGACGTTGAAGGCATAATGGGCAAGAAACATTCAAGTTTCGACATTTCATTTGTTTGTTATCTTAACAGATTTATATTTTGGAAACTAGTGTAATAAACGAAGTAACCTGCGTATGCCAACTGTTTTCCACCTTATTTTCCTTGTCTGATGAATGGGAAATCTATGTGTTTATTTAACGTTTTCTTGTCTTCTTTTTAGGATTAAAAACAAGTTATTTACATTGATGGAATATAACAAAAATAGGATTTATGGAGATGTGAAATTGGTAGTAAGAATTCATTGGTTAAAAAGCAACCGAATGGAAATTATATATTGAAGATATACTATTGGTATATTTGAAGCAATCAATAACAAATATATTGTCTTTTACTCCCAGCATTTACACTATGTTGATGTAAGTTTTGAAGAATATGTAGCATTATTAACACTAATTTATTCTTCTAAATTTATCAACAGACAAACTGTTTGTGAAATTAAAATAAAATATGAAGCACCTTGTTTGTCATTTTATTCATGATTTGTTACAAAATCTTACTGGTTTCAGAGAATTCCATCTCTCATAAGTAACCCAGAGAAGAGTAAACCGAAAATAAAACGAAACTTGGCTTCTTATTGTGATGACTTGTATATAATAGTTATATTGTTTTTGATGTAATTGAAGCACCACAGTGAACTTACATTTATAAAATAGAAGTTGCAAAAATTACGTATGATGTAAGGATGGCAATGCCAAATAGGACAGAAACAAGGTAGATATGAATACATAAAACTGTACATAAATCACTACATAATTAGCCAAATCTTTCTAAGAATAATCTGCAATTGAATGTTGAATTCTTGTCAATAGCAAGAATTCAGGTTTGAATAAAAACATTTATACTTAATAGTAGTGTAGAATCTTACAGTGGCTAATAAACATAAGTTTGTGAGATTGACTCAGTACTTACTGACTAGTTATGTAGGGATTTTTGTATGGTTTTATGTATTTATCCCTACCTTGTTTCTGTACTTTTTGGCATTGATGTTCCTACATCATATTCAGTTTTTTCAATTTTTTTATTACTTGTTTCCCCCTCTTATTTTTAAACAATTTCGTTGAAGTAGGTTGATAAGTGAACAGTTGTTATATTTATATAATTCAATGCTAATATATATTGTTAATATCACATCAGTTTTGTCAGTTTCTCTAATTTTGGATTACATTGGGGGACAATGAAGCTGAAATGGTTCCTGAAGCACTGGATTAACATAAAGAGGATACTTACAAAACCCATGCCTTCCAACCTCACCCCAACTCACTGCAAGTGCATACAATCCACTCCACCACATGCTAGAGTTATGCCAATTAATAAGGAGGATATCATACAGATCCTACGTCATGAAGTATTATACCACACATACACTGAAAATTTGAAGAAAAGTAGATCAGTATAATGTATTATTTTGATAGTTAAGAAACTGGTGTTTTCAAACTCAGACATCAGTAATATGTACACAGATCTGTCAGTTGCATAAATACTTGATACCTTGAATATGTATTTCGATTATTCTCTCTTTATTTATTTATTTTTAATGAAATTATTGTAACAGATATCATGTTTGTGTAATGAAAAATGAAGACACAAAAGGTCGATATCTGAGAACAATTTGTGCTTCCATCTTGCGACCAGAAATGAAACTGTTGTTTATGAAACATGGAAATAATATATGCTTATAAACTGAACTCACTGTAGTGTTCCTTTTTATTATTTCTCCATAAAAATACGTGTGATAAAAGAACAGAATAATATTAATGTTATACAAGCTGTGAAATACTCAGTAATTGCAATTAGGTACTCAAAGAGCTTATAGCTCAACTTTATCAGTTATTTGTAAGAATCCTAGTGTAGTAGATTGAATGCAGTGGCCATTTTTTCCAAGGCCCACTCCTACATACTAAGCACTACCATGCTTAGTGATAGGTTTTGAATAATATATTATAATAACACTATTCATTTATTCTTCTGAATTATACAACCGACAACTGTTCATGTCTTAGATATGATCTTCACTAAAAAGAAGGGATAAAAATTATTACATATTGTAAGTAACTAATATGCACAAGTACAAAAAGGTCACCCCTAGCTAATCTATGTACTTTGGTTACTCTTTGTTGTTCATAAGAATCTATTTATTGAAAACATGTTATCTCAAAAGTTGATAATTTTCTGGGAGGTTTTGTTAACTCGATAACAAACATTTCATAGACAGGAAATAGTAATTTGATATAAAGTTATCAAAGAGTTAAAGAAGTAAAAGTTAGAGAAGCTGTTAGCCTTGGACTAAATGTTCAATCAAACAATCGAAAGATTTAAACAGATAATTACTAAAAGTCAACTGGGAGTTTTACCTACCTTTCCTGAGATAATTCAAGTTTCAATGGCTGTAAACTAAAGATTACAAGGTTGCTACACACTATGTCCAACAAATTATCATTCATATGAATATTAAGAATTTGAAATTTGCAACAATATTGTTCTGTATCCTACTTTATTGTATTTAAACCACGTACTTTAAGATGTGATAGATGAAAATATTGCAGACAAATTTTAATGCTCTTGATAATGTTGCATGCAGGAAGGATGGACCTAAACTCTCACACGTGGGCTCACATTTGTTCAGTATCATTTCTTACTTTTTTCTATTTACGTTTGTAGAAAAGTTGTAATGATTTTCTTTACATTTCATAAACTGACAAAAAGAACCTAGCTTTAGACAAGATTGGAAAAAATATGTATTCTATCCAAATGCTCAATCAATGTGACCATCTTTCTTCTATGAGAATTTTAGCGAATATGCTTTATCTTGCACATGGCAAGATTTCCTTGAAAAGTCACTTCCTATAAATCACAAGCAATACTGAAAAACACAAATATTTATTGGAAGCAACTTTAACAACTGCTTTAGCTAAGGTTTCAATTTTATTGATGTAATCAAATGTTTCATGATTAATTTATGGTTCAAATAAGTTGTATAATTGAAAGGCATTATGAGTTGCACTTCTGTATTATAGAAATAAATTTATAAAGTTTCCTTTCAATAGGTGATTCTGAGCTTTCCAGGTTTCGATGGATGTAGAAGTCCCCAAGATTGTGACAAATCATCATGTTGTGTAATCAGTAAGTTATTTTATTAATCTCAAACATTAATGTTCTTTATTGGGTTTTGTGTTCTGATTTGTAAGTTTATATGTTTTTCATATTTTTGTTCTTACAATAAACACTTGTATTTTATATCAGGTTATTCACTTTTATTTCTTCTTCTTCTCACCACTGTTGAAAGTCTCTAAAATATTTTTCATTTTAGTAGGATTTATTTGGTATAAAAATATTATCAAACTAAAGTTTTACTTTTATTTCTATTGAAAAAAATCATAGGAGAATGGCACATTAGTTGCAAAATAACTTAATGTTTTATTAAGTTTATCTAGTTCTAGCTTAATAGAATATTTTTCCAATACTACAGTGAGGGAAATTTTATTAAATATGGATATTTTAAATGAGTGAGAGTAAATATCTGGGAACGCTGGACAAATGCTCTGAATTGCTGCCTCAGGTGATAGGGGAGGGGAGTAGTTATAGTTTTAGTTTATCTCACCAGAGGTTGCGTTACTAGGGTAGGGAATCACATCATAGCTAGAGTGCTACTGACCAGAAGGTGTTGCTATAAATAGATATTGTAACTAAGTGGACGGTATTTCTATAGGAATATGCTGTTACCAAGGTTTTATAGGCAGATGGTGTTACTAAGATCGGTTTTTATATAGGCGGACAGCTTTATTAGGGTCATTTTTACTAGGGGTGATGTTACTATAGGCGAATAGTTCAATATAATGATGAGTTCATCATAGGATGTCTCAACATGTGGTTACTTTATCAGTTTTTTGTTTAATATTTATCACCCCTACTGTTTCGCATTTATAAGTTAAATGGTGAGACCATTGTATTTTGAAATACTGATTACAGCTTTTAGACACAAAAAAAGTTTTGTGTATAAAAGTTTTTCATAAAAGTTTTGAATACTTATTCGAATGAGACAACTATTATAACATAGTGTATTACATGTGACATTTTTAAAGTTTTATTATGCATACTATCTTAATTTTATCCATTATTTGAAAGAGACAAATATTATATTGTTACGTCTCCGTTTGTTAATTGGTTTTCCGTAACTTCGTTCCGACGAAACTTTAGCGACACAAGTCCTTACTTAATAAAACTGGTTTATTCTTTCCGAATATAACTTTATGATACACTTAATTTCAACATTCGCGCTAAAACAAACACTATAACGAACGAACGTTAACTTCAACAATACCCTTTGACTGCAGGTCAATTACTCACTACCTACACACACATTATTGTCCCGTCACGTTGTCACCCTCTTATATATACCAGACTACCCTATATCTAGTAATCTCCCGACAATTCACGAAGGTACAAGATATTTCCAGAAAGCAGGGGCGTGACACTAGTTACGTGACCTCGCTGACGCAACAGTATCATAGCCAATAATTTACCATTTACAATTATCTTTCACTTTATGTATAAAACACTTCGCTAGTTCATTACTTCCATAGTTTACAGTATGATATGTCATACTACTTGAAAAGTTTTTATCAAACCTAATATTTTGTTTCTATAAATATTGAACAAGACGATAGCGCTTTTTTATGCATCGACTTAGTACACATTTAACGTACTAATTATAGTTTTTGCTTTTGTATCTAATTTGCGTGATATACCTTTTCCATTTTTTTGATGTTTTATATGTCAAAAACCTATTGCTAATTCACTACTTTTCATTTCTATGATTAATTAATATATTGTATAACATTTATTTACTCTCAAAATATTTAAATATAAAAAAAATAATTTCATATTTAGCTTTATAAGTAGATTTGCTTCACTAAAGTTTAGTTTTAAAATATCTATGTAAATAACTCTGTTTAATGATTACTATTTTATAAACTTATATTCTTACGATTCTGTAGAAATTTTCACAAACTTTGTCTAAGGCTTGTTTTTTGCTGGCTTGGAACTTTACACATAATGTTGACTGAAACTATATGGATATAGGCGTTTTTCAAAAAATAGGCTCGATAAACTCTAATTTTAGGAATAGGGATACATTGTATATCACTCTACATAAGTATGTAGTATTCTTATCTTTTCTTTGTGTCCGGCATGGCCAGGTGGTTAGGGCGCTCGAATCGCAATCTGAGTGTCGCGGGTTCGAATCCTCGTCACACCAAAGCTTTTAGCCGTGGGGAAGGCGTTATAATGTGACGGTCAATCCCGCTGATCTCAAATTAGTATGCTTTTCATACATCATAGTTGAGAGTATAAGACAAAGTTCTGAGTGGTTGATGGAAGAGCAATGACTGAACTGACAGACCTAGGGGCATAAGGCTGAAAATTCCTGAAATCTAAGTCCCCCATATTGTATTCCTAATAGACCATTTTTGTTTGATTACATATTTAAAATTCTTTTGTGTGCATTCAGTTATTTTAGTGATGCCAATCATGTTTGTAATTTAATATTGTATTATTTTATTTATATAAGACAAACCCATACTTTTTTGTATTATAAATTAGCAGAGTACCTGGGGTTGATTGGATGAAAATGACTTTAAATATCCTGAGTTGTTTTGATTAAATCAACCAAATTAATTGTGATTTTTTTGCAAAAAAAAAATCAAAATGATTTCTTTACCGAACTAAATATTTGATTAAAACCAATAAAAATAGCAATGTCTGAAAAATGTCAGTTTGCACCTGAAGTAAAAATGTCCACCTATCGAAAGTGCCCGGGTTATAGGGTTTTTATGATTTTATATAATTTTATCTTGAACCAACATGTTTTTCTGAACAAAATTAAAATTTGCTAAATCTGTTTTAATTAAAGCAAAACCATGTACATTGCTCCTTCTTCTTACATGTGTGCCCTACATGGCCAGGTGGATAAGGCGCTCAACTCACAATCTGAGGGTCGCGGGTTCGAATCCGCATCCCACCAAACATGCTCGCCCTTTCAGCCGTGGGGGCGTTATAATGTGACGGTCGTTGGTAAAAAAGTAGCACAAGAGTTGGCGGTGGGTGGTGATGACTAGTTGCCTTCCCTTACACTGCTAAATTAGGGACGGCTAGCGCGGATAGCCCTCGTGTAGCTTTGCACGAAATTCCAAAACAAACAATCTTACATCTGCTTTGCATGACATTTCAAGTTTCCAAAACAAAGTTCCCTACCTTTTAGTGTCCTGATTTCTGCTGTGTGGTCAAGTGTCGTATCTTGCCTTTATTATCATCCCGTGTAACTATCTTGTTTAATATTTATAAAAACAAAACATTAGGTGTGATAAAAACTTTTCAGGTTGAATGATGTATTATTAGAGAAGTGAAAACTATAGAGCTAATGAACTAGCGAAGTGTTTTATACATAAGACGACAGATAATTGTAAAAGGTAAATTACTGGCTATGATATAATATCTGTCTCATTCAAATAATGGATAAAATTCAGATAGTATGTGTAATAAAAACTTTATACATGACATATGTAATACACTTTATGTTATGATAATTCTCACGTTCAAATAATGGTTTTACTTCTGAAGTATTCATAACTTTCATGACACATTCAATTTAATTATTAGCTGGAAAACAATTAGTGACATTAACTGTCTCATTTAAATAGTAGTGTTAATTGTAACTTTTTAGGGCATATAATTAAATATAGACTACAATGTTGATTATATATGTTAAAACTATAATCATATTTAAAATACAATTGTCTTGTGGATTAACTTATAAAATAATGAAAGTAATCAGAGACACCACCCATTTGATCTATCCATCTATAGTAGGGCTGTCCTTAATAACACCACCCACCTGTAGTAATACTAGCCCTAGTAATACTGTCCGCCTATAGAAACAATGACACCATCTGCCTATAAAACCTTGTAAACAGCATCAGCCTATAGCAACACACCCTCTGAGTAAAACTCTAACTATTATTGCACTTCTCCCCTTACAACAAATCCTGGAACTATGATGTGACCCCCTCCCCTAGGAATTCACCCTCTGGTGAAATAAACTATAACTATAACGATCATCGTCTCTACTCTCTCCCCTATCTTCTGAGGCAGCCAATCAATGCGTGTGTCCAAAGTGTCCCGATAACTAGTGCGTTAGTCAATTCAATTATATTATAACCAATTTTCATTCTATGCACATAAATAAAACAGCCGAAATTAAAGCTTTTTTTACTGACATTGAGAAAATTTCAATCCAAAACAACTTTAATGAAACTTCAGTTCTATTGTCTCCTTTTTACTATGTTTGCTTCCCTAATTTTTTTTACCAACTATACGTTTATCCTACACTGACTCGGATGCTCCATGCATACTCCTCTAAATGTTATACTTTGTTTGTGACTATATCTTTTAGTAAAAGTTTTTATCTACAGACTGGAGCTATTCTAGACGTATCTTACACCATTTCGAATTTTTAATTGCATAAATGGATATTAGGGAATTTTTTTCGTACGTCTATTCTGTTGTTTGTAGTGAAGCACAAAGCTACACAATGGGCTATCTGTGCTCTGCCTATCATGGCTATCGAAACCCAGTTTTTTGGCGTTGTAAGTCCGCAGGCATACCGTTGTGCCACTGGGAGGCACATCTATCAGTATCTATTCTTCTAAATAACTTTAATAATACGGACAAATAAAATTATGTCAAACAATAAAATTGCAATGATATAAAACTACAACATATGACTACAAAAATAACCGAAGAATGATCACATAAAAGTAATATGACATATTTCAGTATAAAATGAGCACTTACACTTTGATTTCTTTGTGTGCTATTGAGCTCTACAAATACTCCATTGCGACGTACCGTAATGCTATTAATGCCTTTTTTCTCTGTTTACTTTTATTTAACAGATAAGTAATGTTGAAATTTGTTCTCATTTCCTGTGTGCTTCTCGAAATTGTAACGTTTATTTTTTTAAATTGCAGCAATGGAGAAATACAGTGTACCACATTGTAGAAAACTAGGAAATAAAGAAGAGTACTGTCGCACCAGGAACAGTGCCCAAAATATGACCCTCAACTATCCTAACGGCTCTGTGGACGTTTTTGGTGTCTACCGTATTCTATGCCCCTGTAACGATGGTCTGGAATGTGTGCAGAGTGTTTGCCAATTGCTTCATTCTGATACAATCTTGTAAAAGAGCTTGAAATTCCTTCAACTGCTTTTGTTAAATACCTCTATGACGAAACTGACTTTATCTAAATTCCATAACTAAGATATTTTTAATTCAAAGTGTTTGTTTTTCCGTAGTATATTTGTTGTATTGATATTTCTTCCCCGAGTTTATGTTAATGAATTCGGATCCATCTTAATATTGTGAAAATTCTAAAACAAACACTCAATCGTCTGTTGCATTCAATAACCAACTTAATCTCTTTTTCATGTGAGCTTCCTTATCATAAAACTTACAAATAAAAAGGCTTATTGAAAATGAATACTCAGTAACTTATAGAAAAAAAATGCAACCGAAAAGCAATAACTAAGTTAAGGGTAATATGCATATATTCAGATATACATATGTAAATAATAAGCAAGAAGTCATCGTTGTCCACACTTTATTAGAAATGCCCTAACTTAAAAACAGAAAATCTAGACTAATCCACACCAAACTATTCACATCAAATTAGATACTATTTACCGAAACACAATTAGTGTTAGCGATTTCGTATCTTAATCTAACTTCATTTATTAACGTTTCTGACGAATTAAAAACGCTTCATAAATATACAAATTTTCAACGGCATATATGTCATAGAGGTATTTTTTCGTATGTCAGGTTCATAATGTTAACGATTTTGATTTAATTCGTAAATCGTGTGTGTTACAATTAATTATAGCTAGTTTGGAATGTTGTGTAAATTTCACATTAATATGAAACGACTTATCCATAAGTCTCTGTGATTTTGAATATGGAAAGTCATCTAGAATTAAACTATTACAAATGTATGCTTTTTGAAATTTGTAAACAAACAAACAAAAAAACAACCGTTAGTATAAAAATTCATCTTTATTTTTATTCGTTTTACTTCAACTAATTAGTTTGATATCTTGGATAGTATTATAAAAATATAATTTGAATAATAATGTGAAGGAGTAAGAATGTAATTTTGTGTTTATATAAAAGCTTTACAGTAATTTTAACCAAAGCTTACAAATCTATTTTCAACTGTAATTTAAGAGTGCGAGGATAAGAGAACTGTTTGTTATAATTTGATGAGCGCTACGAACATTACCAGATGTGTGATCAAAGCCACATTAACTTAAACCTCCAATACTCACCTAGGAATGCTGAAGCTACATGGGCAGTGTGTTATTCTGGAAAACAAAAAAAATGTATGTTTAAGTACGTAAAAATAGGTTAGTAAAAGCCTATAAGCTTTGTTTGTAGTGTTTTACTTTTTGGATAATCAAAATCGACGTAATTCAGATGTACCTGTTTGCTTAATATGTTTTGGGTACTGGCGCAGAACTACACAAGGGCTATTTGCGCTGGCTGTCCATAGCAATGAACTGATATATTAGAAAGAAGACATTTAGCAAACAGCACCTCCCATTAACTATTGGGCTATTCTAAACGAGTAGTGAAATTTTATTGGTCAGTGTTATGAACCATATATGGCCCAAAAGTTGGGAGCACGATTTTTGGCAACGAGGCGCAAACCACAAACTCTCGGATTTATAGTCTGGCACACTGCCTCTTGGCCAGCCCAGCCTAATTGGATAAGACAAACACAGTTCAACACACTAATGTTTAATATGAATTGGTAAAGAAATATATTAATTGTACTCCAGTTTGTGTAGGCCTTGATGTAAAGAGTGATTGTTTTTAAGATCGTGGAAATCTTTAATTTTATTAAATAAAAATGATTACATCGATGTCATTTTGAAATACATCGACATGTTTTGTTGCTAATAGTTTGTCCACTTCAAGTTCTGGTTAGCTGGATGATCAAATTTATCAAGTATAACGTAACTGAGGCACCGAATAATTGTGGTGTCAAAGTGACGGCTCGTGTATTAGATACTTTATTAAGGATATTTTGTTTCTAATTAGTTATTCAAGTCCTAGACGGCTTCTTCCTGATATCAAATGTTCTTGTCCTTTACGATTCATCCCTTGTTTTAGAAATGTTATCATAAATACATTTAATCAACACTACAAAGTATTCAATTAATAATAAAACTAGGCCTTTTCTTAGGTTTAAAGCTTTCATTAGACTCCCATCTATTAAAATAATGTGTTGTAGATATTTTTAAAAGCTTGAATTGAGTTTGGGAAATATGTAATAAAGATGTTTGCGTTTACCTTGCTAAACACCAATAATTTATTAATTTACAACCTTGAAGACAGTTTTGAAATTACTTATTTGGTTGAAATGGTTACTACTGTCGGTAGGGCTCTTTAGGGTTAATCAGTAAAACCCCCTTTCGAGACGGGTCACGGGTGAAAGGCCATAGCATCTCGTTTGTT
>NW_013666562.1:35128-44796 GCF_000517525.1 Limulus polyphemus | reverse complement strand
GGTATTGATATAGTAATTTATGATTTTTTAGTTTATTCAAATGTATATATATATATATATATATATTTAGTTTCATATCCTCCACTTACAAAATTTTTAAAGGCTTAGCAACCTATGTCAAGCAGCAACTGAGTACAAAGATCGTAAATAGAAGAGATAATTGTTTGCTTTACTTCTTTATTTACTGTTCTATGTTTTAGGAAAAAATAACTTTAAGAACTTATTGAAAAATAGTAATAATATATTTACATATATAATGTATAATAATTTAAATGTGACTGTATTTTACAAAATACTAGTCTACTAAAACACAGCCAAGACAGGTTACTTTGTACAGACCAAAGGTCATGTTACGTATCTGCTTATTTGTTTGTTTCCGGTAGAAATTCTTTCCAGGGATCTTCAGCAATACAATACCTTTTTTGATTAAACCAGTTTATTCTTCCTTGATACAAACTTTTAGTACACAGTAGTTCCACAATCAGTACGTTTCTCGTCACTTTAAACTTAACAACTTTTATAATCTCGATAACTTCGCTCTCGCTGTGTTCAAAACACACACTTTACGGCTCACTAACTCGAAACTGATAGAATCATAAATTACACGAAACTCAAAGTAACCACTGCTCTCTATTCGTTTATCCTTGCTGGCTGTCTCTGCTAGACTTATATACTGTTACAACAACGGAAGTCACGTGACGCTGGTAACACGTAATGAGTATCTAGAAAGATCGAGGAACCTGTCGAACGGCCTAGCGTTTGCTAGACTCGCGCTTTTATAGTATATAAGCCGGCAAATAAAGTGACGGCAGTAATAATTGCAGACAGAGAGATAAAGAGACAAATAATCGAGTCAAGCCGTAAGTAAAGTGCATGAATCGTTGTGAATTCTAGCGTGTGTTTAACTTAAAGTGACTGTGGAAATTAAGTGTATTGCAAAGTTGTATTGAGAAAGAATAAACTAGTTTTATTTATTTAAGAAAGGACTTGTATCGCTGAAGTTTTTCAGAAGGAATTTTTACGGGAAATTAACAAACGACCAGAGACGTAACAATACTAACGAAGAGGGCATCTCGAACACACTCGGACTTCTCTGATCATTCAAGAAACTCATCACGCACGCTACCAGCGCCAACGCGCCAGCAGCGTCACGTGACTTCCGCTGTCGTAACAGTCACCTTTATGTTATTTAATACGGTAACGTGAGTGCACGTGAGCCATGTCGTTTTAACTTCTGTATTGCTAGTCAGGCACGGGTGAAAGGTCAATATAATAAAAATAATATATATAAATGTATAATGTTAGGAGCTTTATGCTATTTCGTCTAAAAAGTTTGTTTTCGTGTTATTATTTGTGTTCATTCCAGAATGAAAGAGGCATAATTTATGTCTATTTCCTAATTTTTATCTACTGAACCCCTACAGAGATTAATTACTGAAAATAACAGATAAAATATAAAAAGTTTTCTTAAGAAACGTTTAATAACTATCCGGACATTATAAAGATTTCGCATGTGAAATTAAAATTTTTCTGATGCATAAAAGTATTTTTAATCGTAAAATGAAAATTGCTTTGCATGATAGATAGGCAAGATGTGAAAAAAGGCATGAAAGAAACATTGCTTTACAAACCTCAAGACTTAATAAAAAATTAGATATTTTGCGTATGAAAGCATCGTAATGTTTACTGATAATCTGCCAAATTTCGTGAAGATATACCCACTATATTAAGAGTTATAAGTATTAAATCTATAAAGACTTTAAACTAGTACAAAAAGTCACGTGACTCGGTCAAATTGACTGACCCCGTATTGAGAGAGTAAAACATAATACAAAGTCCAGTCCACTGAATGGTAATGAAAAAATGTTTTATCTCATTTATTATATATTTTATTTAACTTAACTAACTCTCACTGATAGGCTTAAGTTCAAAACATACGTTGATATAACAATTCCTCTTACTTTCCAACTTTTCTCGTTCATACGGTATTTTCTTGTATCGTTTAATACTTATTACAAAGTCATTATTCCCAAAACTAAACTAAGCAACTAATTGGGTAATACTAACAAATTTGCTAATTTAATAATCCATCATAATCATATGCTCTTGCATAATCCGTGTTTTATATTGCCTGTGTTGTTTCTTATGCTTTCAAAATAGGTTCCAGTAAGGACACCATGTCCATCGCCTACGTGAAAACTTCCTCTGGCCAAAGAACTATACAAAGTCTGAATTGAAAACGCAATGAACAACATTATTATTATTACCTATAAAATGTACATCCTCTTGTTTCAATTCATTACCTTAAACTTCCCGCCTACTCTTAAAACTAGTAGTATTAAAATCGTGCTTTCAAAATGTTTTCCAGTACCTTTGCTTAATAATATGGTTAGTTTTGTAACAAATTTCAAGTTTAACATGACCTTTTGTTTTCACTAATATTTTTAAACTCGAAAGTTGAATATCTTAAAAAAACAAGATCACACCTTATTAAATGAGATCTCCAAAGATTCAACAGCCACTACCAAAGGGAATTAAACCTTAAAGCATTACTTGAAGTAAACGACCATACAGGTCATAATTCTATCTTCCCCTGATCTGAATGAAAGTAATACATTTATCTGCCTTTTTATCTCCGAGAAAGCAACCCACCAAGGCCAGTGCAATCGAACTACCTTTACTATCACATTTGAAGATAGAAACTGGCTACATCAGCATTCACAAGATAAACTTGAAGACCATGCTCATAAACTGGGAATTTATATAGGTAGAACAACTATAGTGCATTTTTAACACACTTAACTGCGGAAGCCTCACTCTAAGTATTAATAATTTCTGATCAGAAGTAGGTTAAGAACATAGACCAGAATTAAAATGTAAACAATACATTAATCTTAAAAATCCATAATTAGCAATAAAGTTACTCCCGACAATTAACAACATTAGTATTCATAAACCTAGATATTACAATAATTAAATCAATATTGAAATATGTAAAACTTAAAAACTTAAAGTAAAATTAGAATATTGGTTAACAAAACAAAACATTCTGTTTTTCAAAATTATGTGATACAGGTTAGATATAGAGAGTCACTTAAATCAACAACACAGTTTCTTATTTTACCTACACACAGGACTAGATTTACTAATTTCTCGTTCAGTGCACATTTTTTTGCACGAAAGATAACTGTGACTTAACTCTTGATGTCTAGAAATTGAAAGCTGTCATTTCTGTAGGTGAATAATTAATGGTCCAAAATCTCCCTGTTTCTATGTTTGAGCATTAGTGGTTTGAAGTCACATGGAGGAGATGGGTGGTGCATACAGCCTGTTTTGTCTATGATATTGTATTTTGATGTTTAAAGCCAGACTCTGCTGTTAAGCAGATGTTGTGATAGATTTTAGATTATGTGCATTGTGTGATTTAAAGATCTTGTATTCTTCCAATCAGGATTTGTTTTAGTTTTACATTGAGAGTTATTTTCATTTTTATTTTAACTCTTCTTTTTTGTTAAGGGGGTCACCTTAAACTGAAGAAAAATAACCAATAAAAGTTCCTTTTTATATTCTCTCTTTTAACAGCTTCACACATTTGTTACAAACACTTGTCTTTGTTTTATTGATGTATTCAGTTTGTATTTGACTGTGTTTGTTTAACAAAGAATGTTGTTTTGTGCATTTTACGGGTGAACTCTTTCTTTTTTTGATGAACTCAATTAGAGTTCAAAAAGACGCAGATCCATACTCTGTATCATGATATTCATCAAACCTCCTATTTAGCAGTCCATACATAGGTGGTAGGAAGGTGAAAGTTTGGGACTGTGGCTCTAGATATAACTGATTTAATTGTTTTTGCTTACTGAATTGATGTGTAACAAAAATCTCTAATATATAGTGAGTACACTGAGTCTCTATAACAGTAGAAAAATCATTTTCCACAGCTTTTAGCACGTATGTGCCAAAGGAAGAATCAGGAACTATAGAAGTGTGGCATACAGGTATGGTGGCCATGAACGGAAATCCTCTCATGGGTCTCAAATTTTGCCAGTGTTTTGAAGGTTCTTAATATCTATAACCATGCAGCTACAAGCCAATGAGGAGGGAAAATGCCATATGGATCACCTGGAAATACCAATTAAGTCCTCCCCTTAACTTGAGGTTTGTTGCACATGGAGCTCAGATGACAGAAATTCGTAGGGTTGTGAGTGTCCTAGGGTAGCTAATCTGAAGATGACTACTGTGTAGTTGCTGGCTAGATAGACAGAGCCCCATTTCTGGTTCTTACAGCCCACAGTTGAGAATAGTTTGGAGAGAAGCAAGGAGTAATCTACTCACAAATAGGTCTCATACTTCAATGGTCAATTTTTGCAAACTCATCGGACTTTCCAGAACCAGAACCAAAACTCTCTAATGATTTGTTACAGTTAGAGTCAGTAGATCATCAGCCTATTTGCTTGTACTACTTCTCGTTTCTCTTGACATCAGTCCTACATCAAAAGTCTCGACTTCTCCCATTTAAAATAAGCTGTCTTCCTAGCTTTTTATCTACTGTGGTGGCATCAATCTATAGATATCAATATATAGTAAGCGACTGCTCGCACAGTATTTCTTCTCATATGCCACACCCGGAATTTCACATGATATGCAGATTTTTAATTAATTCCTGAAGCATTTGAATATATCGAAAGCCACAAATGCTTCAAAATCTTTAGTAACTAGTACATTTGCCAACTGATGTTAAGAGATTAGTAAGTTTAATTTAAACCTTTATGTAGAAGCTCTCCACTTCTCCATTGATCACAACATTCCTTGCTGAGTACCCACTGTCTTTCCTGCTGACAACACAGCTTACGTTGGTGAAGTTCATTCACCAAGGGAGTACACAAGTCACTAACTCGAGGAAGTTTACAGATAGAATAAAATATTGACTCAGAGACTGAGGTTTCAAAACACATCAAGTTTTCAATATAACATAGATATACCAAAATACCACTTTCACATACAACACTGATATTTCGTTAAGCAATTCTTGTCAAATTATCGATTATAATCAAACGTTTCTCAATTAAAACATTGGTAGTAACACATTGAGACATACTTTAACATATGAGTTCTCTCAACATTATATATAAACTTCTTAACTGCATAACTCGACTGAGAGAAATAGCAGTTATTACTTACATCAAGGCTGAAACAGTGTTCTGACCTCTCTAGAGTTTAGACAGCATCAGCATCTTGGAAACTTCTTTTGATCCTTGGAGAAATGACTTTTGGCTCAGGAGATACTAACTTTTCAGATCCAGAAGACTGACTTTTTTGCTCAAAACATGGGTTTTTTATATCAGTTTCCTTAGTGTCCTTGCAAGTTTCCAAATAGCGTGCACACTCATGACTGTATACCTGGATTTAAAATAAATCTATTTGTAACTGGGTTTAAGTCGAACTCCTACAGCTAGTCTTTATGGCTTCCTGTTACAAGTTATCAATCAAGAAAGTGAAAGGAACCATCTATAACCGAAAGTCTGTATTAGGGAGTTTTATAAAAATCACTTAAAACCTATGTATTTGAAAAATATTCTTCTTTTGAATGTCTTATTATGATACTAGTTTCTTGATTCATAAGTTGTAGCTTTTCATGGCCCCCAGTGGCACAGCGGTATATCTGCAGACTTACACTGCTAAAACCGGGTTTCGCTCCCCATGGTTGGCAGAGCACAGACAGCCCTTTGTGTAACTTTGTGCTTAATAACAAACAGCAAAAACTTTTCATGTGTATTTTTCAAGAAATAAGCTAACCAGTAGTAACTACATATAAATTTAACCAGTTGGAAAGTTATACCAAATTAGTGTGAGAACTCTAGTGGAAACTGTGCATAGTTTTGTAATAAAAATTATTATATAATATGTATATTAAAAATAATAGTTTAAAATACTTCATAAAATGTTTTGATGGTAGATTATTTGGCACATTACTTTATGGTCTCTTGTATGATCTTTGGTCTTTGGAGGATCCAAAATGCAGATTCAAGGAGCCATTGGTGAATGACATCACCAACAGGAGCTATATCACTGACAGACGAGAGGGCACATAATGGTGGTAAAAGAAAGAAATCTGTGGAATAGCAAGGACCTTCTCAGGGCTCTGCAGAACCAATGAATGAGATATGTTCTGTAGCATGTTTTTCTGCAACAATCTGGGTTCAGGAGCTGACATTGGGCAAAAGTGTTAAGACTCCTAGCACATGGCTATTTGATGGCATCCTATTGTACAGGGTGAGATCCGTGCTAAATCCATGATCTACCTTGATGGAGGTGAAGCATATCTTTTCCCAATATGTAAGGTGGCAGGCAAGGAAGTCTTGAACTGTCTTCTAAGGCATTTCAGACAATTCACTGCTTGGAACAGATTATCTGTATAACAGACACTTCAGCAACAAGCCAGCCAAGGAGGGATATCTTTAAGAACTAGGAAAACTTTGCAGATGACCTGTTGTGATTGCACAGATATGCATATCCTATAATGGTAGTTTATTGTGAAGACAACCTCATCAATAAGTCTATTGAGGTACTGTTGAGTTAAACCTTAATGTGCTTCTTAGGAGATATAAAATATCCACAATCTGACAGAGTCAGTCTCCATGGTAGTGAGGTTTGATGTGGTTACCTTACACAAGTTGCAAAAGAAGCACGTCCAAACCTGGACCAATCTGCTCCAGCTAGTGCTTCTCGTTAAGCTGGAGCCCTGCTGACAGTGTGACTTCAGCTGACACCTAAGGGTATTGCAGTACAAATGAGCTGGTATCCAGTAAAAATACAAGGCCCTGCATGCCAAAATAGTTTTTATACTACAGCAGATGTATCCATTTCCTGTACTTAGATGTTGTTCTGCAAGAGAGGATCAGAGAGCATTTGGAGAATGGATGCAGATAATCATGGCATAACGTCTCCTTACTTTAGCTGCACATGGGATTACATCCACTCATTGTTTACTAAGAATGTCTTCTTGCAGTGGCAGCTGTGACTTCACTTATGGTCTCCAGAAATAAACAACTGTCTTTTCAACAAGTCATGAGTGGTTTGAAATCACGTGGATGAGGAATGTATTGTGAGCAGCGTTTCTTTGCTTATGTTATTATATTTTGTCATTTAAATCAAGGCTGTCCTCTGTTCAGCAGGTGTTTGAATAAATCTTAGATTGTGTATAGGTTTTCACTTTTAGATCTTGTGAGCTTTTAATCATCTTTTTCAGTCAGCTTACAAGAGGGTCTCACACTGATCTGGCGAGAGAAAAACAATAAATGGTTATTTATTTTCATATTCTCTCTCCCTTACCAATTCCCTACATTCATTAAAATACTAACCTTTATTTTGATATTGTATTTTGTTTGCCTTGAGCTGTATTTCTTTAATAAAGTTTGTTGTTTTGTGCATTTTGTGTGCGGACTCTTTCTGTGAGATTAATTCAATTTGGATTCAGAGATACATAACCCCATACTCGTAGCATGATAGTAGTTTAACCTGTTGTTTAGCAGACTGTACTCATTTACTCTATCTCAAATCTGGTAGTTATTTTGATGATAAAAATTTCTAAAGAAATAATTAATCATCAGGGGTACTCGAACATTAAGCAATCTTCCTCTGCTCCACTCGAACTATTGGTGAACTTAGATAATATGGATTAATGTTCTTAGAGGCCAATTGTGAATTATCAGGAAGAGTTAAGGTTTTAACTAAAAGTTAAAAAAACAAAACCTAGAACCTAAACGAGGAGTGAAGACAGCAGAGGTTGAGACGAGGCGAGTCTCGGACACGTAATGGTGAAGAAGAAAAGTCAACTCAGACAAACTATCATAACAAATAGGGCCTGGCAGGGGTCAATAAATCTAAATGCCGGGGTTGGGATCCAATGCCTGTAATTTGGGGGGAGGGGGTGCCAGAGAAAATCCACTTTCACTAGTCGAGAGTGAATGAAAGCTTAGCTAGTGCCCAGATAGAGGATTGATGAAGGTTGAGGGCCGGAGAACCTGAAAAATAACCAGAGTTATGCATATAAAACAAAAGATGTGCTTACTAGAGTTATGGTAATGGGTTATTATCATGGAAAAAGTTATATGGGGATAGGTATCTACACCAGAATTGTAGGGTGGCGGCAATGATGGGAAAGCTAGATGTAAGGAGGCTACGATTAATTTATTTTTGTAGTATTTTGTGGCAAGTTTGATTATTCATTCTTGTACTGCTGGTAATGTTGTATGTTTTTCGACATAACAGGCTGGCGTATAATGTGGTAGGCGATGAACTAAACATGTGACTGACTATTGTAGCTTTTGTAGTGTGAAGAAGTGTAATTGTTTCATGTTACAAGTCATCATGGAACCATAGTCCATTATAGGTCTGATGAATGTTTTGTAGATGTGTGTTATTGTTTGTGATCTGCACTCGTGAGTGTGACGGCTGATTTTTTGGAGATAAGCTATTCTGGCTTTAAGTTTTTTAATGGTTTCTTTGATATATGTGTGCCATGTTAAATTGTGGCTTATTGTAATCCATAGAAATTTTGCTGAATGTGATGGGGGAATCGTAAAGTGTAAGCTTAGCGTGTTTGAGTTTCTTGAGTCTTTTATTTAGGGTACAGTATAAGATAATGGAATGAGTCTTGTTGGGATTGACAATTGTTTTCAATTTTTTACTCCATGATGTGATTTTGTTTAGGGCTTTTTGAACTTTGGTGGCAGCTAAGAGAGGGGGGGGTTCCATGAGGTGCTCCATATCGCTAGGTCGTAGGTGCATGCGTGAAAGGTGTAGTCGGCAGTGGTATATCGTTAACAAACAGGGTGCAAAGTAGTGAGCTGAAAACTGCCCCTTGTGGTATGCCTGTACTGAATGTGAAGAGTTGGGAGATGGAACTTTTAATTTTGACTTTTGCGGATCTATTTTCTAAGAACTCACATATCTATTTAGTAAGAGTTATTAATATTTTGTACCTCATTAGTTTGTATTTGAGATCATTGCACCATACCGTATCAAAGTTTTTTTTTGTACACCGAGGAAGGTGGCTACAGTGGTTTTTAGTTTATTAAAGCCATTGTTTGTAGATTCTATTAAACGTACAAGGTGATTTGCGGTTTGTCTGTTTTTCCAGCCACCATTTTGAATGTTTGACAAAATGTTGTTGACTTAGAGTAGCCATAACAATCTAATTGGGATGATCTTCTCAAGGAGTTTGCCTATGCAGTTCATTAAGCCTATTGGTTGGAAGTCACTAGTGTTTTTAGAGTTTGGCCTCTTTTTGAGGATTAGAGTAATAATAGCTGATTTACATGTACCAGGAAGATATCCAAAGAAGAGGGAAAGATTGTATAAATTTCTTATGTGATCTAGCAGTTTGGGGAATGAATTTTTATGTACAGTGTTGGGGATTTTATAATCGGCTGGTGCACTATTTTTCATATTGGGAGGTGAATTTTGAATTATGCTGTATGGAGGTTATGGAGTGTATATGTAAACCACTTGCTACTAGTTTTTTCTAAATCCTTGAATTGTGAGAGGTCCGGCATGGCCAGGTGGTTAGGGTGCTCGACTCGCAATCTGTGGGTCACGGGTTCGAATCCCCGTCATACCAAACATACTCACCCTTTCAGCCGTAGAGGCGTTATAATGTGACGGTC
>NW_013666562.1:23697-34128 GCF_000517525.1 Limulus polyphemus | reverse complement strand
GACCACTTTCGAATAGTTGACTATTCTTCTTTGTTCTCCTGAAGAAGAATAGTCAACTATTCGAAAGTGCTCGAGTTTTGGGTTTTATTTTAAGTCTATTACACTTTATATGTAATCCTTTGTGCTAACTCTTTTATCAAAATTGATGAGAGAGAAGTTTATCATGAGCATGTGGGTTGTGACGTCACAAGGTAGTTTCCTTGAGCTACAAAAAGAAATGAAATACGAATTTTAACTCTTTTTAAACTCATAATTTTTTGTGCGTTCTGCTGGAATTATTTTCATGATGTCCTAATAATTATCACCATACATTATACAGTTTCTCATCTATTTATAAAAGGTGGATAATAACATGGTTTGGAGTAGTTTTAGCCAAAGGGACATAAATGTTATCGGACGCTGTTACCGTCTGATGGGTAGATCGGATTTTTCAGGCGGACACTGATAGCGTCCGCTCGAGTTTAAAGAGTTAATTTTTCAAGAATTAGTCAAAGTAATACTCTCACTGTCAGAAAAAAAAAGATAAATTATAAATTTAAATGCTAAATTATGAATTTTAGATTCTGACTTTAAAAGAAACAAGTTCTTTAATAAAATGGGGGTTGTGATAAAAATTGTCTGTGGGAACTCCTGAGTGTCATAGTTCGAACTTTGATTACACTTACAAAACTTAAGTAGTTTTACATCATCAAGAAGTAACAAGGGTTATATTTGTTGTTGTGACTATATAGCTTGTCAGATTCATTATGGCCCGTCATGGCCAGGTGGTTAGGCCGCTCGACTCGCAATCAGAGGGTTTCAGGTTCGAATCCCCATCACACCAAACATGCTCGTACTTACAGCCGTGGGGCGTTATAATGTGACGGTCAATCCCACTACACTAAAAAGTGTAGTACAAGAGTTGGCGGTGGATGGTGATGACTAGCTGCCTTACCTCTAGTCTTACACTGCTAAATTAGGGACGGCTAGCGCAGATAGACCTCGTGTAGCTTTGCGCGAAATTCAAAAACAAACAAATTCAATAAACCTGACAGCAGTTCCCATTATGTAACTGTCTCATGGTTCAGTTTCTTTCTTTTATTTAATATCGATTTATTTATTTTTCGGATTGGCTATTATACGTTTGTAAAAACCAGTTTATTTAAAGTGCGCTGAAAGTTGAACCTAACTTTAGGACGCATGTTTTGTTTACGTTCGAACTACAAATAATATTTTCTTCGATTTTAAAGTAGCAACTGTTTATATTATGTTTATTTGTTTGAATTATTTGGTTGTTTTAATAGCAGACGTTATTCATTCGATAAGAGATTTTTTTGATAACTAAAACTTTCTGTTACCATCTAAAATGATGATTCTGTGCACAACTGTAATAAATGAGAATGATACATGCATGAAAACAAATCAATTCAATCTCAGTTTTACTGGACAGCTCTACAGGACATTAAAAGTTATCCTATATACATACATATTAAAATGATAGCATTCTTCAGGAGTTCAGAGTTCAGTTTCCAACTATTTATGCATGTCGTAAATAAACCACGCAAGAAGGAGCAAGTTTAAAAAACGAGTGTTCACACAGCCTATAAATACATATATATATATATGTATGTATATAACAGCGACTAAAATATATGGCTTTAGGTATACACAAGTTCAAAAATGAACAAAGAAAAAAAGTGTTGATACCAAAGAAAAACGTAGGGGAAGAATGGAAAATTTTACGCGACGAGTCTTCACTTATGTTTCAACTATCTGTCTGAAAACAAAATGAAAGGATGTAAATAGAGCATGAAAGAAAAGACCACCAGAGGCCCAGCACGCACAAGTTCAGTAGACATGGAAGTACAGGAACGTGGGAGCATATACAATGAAGGTATGAATAAAAATAGAAAAGTATGCAAAAAAGGGCTTAGGGAAAATGGCAGAATCCTCTCGGATAAAGCGAGCTCATCGGGGGAAAAGCCCCCAGCCTGGTGCCTCGTAAGTAGCATGTAAATCAATTATTACTAATTACGGACAATTTGTTATCTAAATTACGTATTACAGCTTTTATGCTATGACAGTCAGATGTGTATCAGTAAAAGATCTGTTTATCTTGGTTTTGAATACACATTTTATTGACGTAAGATAGGATAAGAAAGAATAAGTCCAAGATCGTAACTTCAAAGCAGCTGTTTAAACACCTTTCATAAATTCGAAAAGTAAAATAAAAGATTCTGTTCGTCCTAAAATGAAAAAAAAAAAGATGTTGTATTGTAACTTTTATATATTTAAAAATTTTGTACTTTCTTGCATTTATTGTTGTATATTAATTTTCTGCTCTTGGTTATAAAAAGAACACCTGAAATTACGTTTTAGGGTAAAACAAGGACTATACTATGTTTTTTAGAAACTTCAATTGGAAATATCCAGACACTAACCCTGCATTTTAGGTATTTAAAATAGTTGTTGCCTGAACAACACTTTCTAAAAACATGTAAGTATACTTCTACGTTCTATTTCAGAGTTTGTTTGTAATTAAGCACAAAGCTACACAATTGGCTATCTATCTGTGCTCTGCTCACCACGAGTATCGTTCTTGCTTTTTCGAATTATTCTTAATGCCTATAGTTATTTAACACAATTTTCAATTGTAGCATTTATAATATATCAATCATTCCAAATGTTTTGGAAATAAAGGTATTCCTAAATGAAAGTTCACACAACAGAGTGTTTGTTCTAGCGTAAAGCGAAATAATTTTCAAGTGGGCTTCCGTAAGGAATTAAATCTCGGATTGTAGAGTTATTAATCCATGGACTTATCACTGACCCACCGGATGACAAACACACAGCACTGTTGATTATTTATCTATCATATTTGCTAGGTCCACCGCGAGGAATCGAACCCCGAATTTTAGCGTTTTAAACCTTTAAACTTACCGTTGACCCACTGGAGGACCAATACACAATATTGTTGATTATTCATCTGAAAGTTTCGAGTCAAAGACCTACTTCAGAAGTCATCAATGAATTTGTGACTTACTTTGAAGTCACACAATAGTCACGATCACTAAATAAGACCAAACATTATTAGTGGCGGTTAATCGAATTGCTAAAGCCAAACCTTTTATAGAGTCGAAGGCTTCGTGATCGAAATCGATTTTATCTATAAATAAAAGGGGTTTTGTTTTGAATTTCGCGCAAAGCTACACGAGGACTATCTGCTCTAGCCGTCCCTAATTTTTGTTTGTTTTGAATTCCACGCAAAGCTACACGAGGGCTATCTGCGCTAGCCGTCCCTAATCTAGCAGTGTAAGACTAGAGGGAAGGCAGCTAGTCATCACCACCCACCGCCAACTCTTGGGCTACTCTTTTACCTACGAATAATGGGATTGACCGTCACATTATAACGCCCCCACGACTAAAATGGCGAGCATATTTGGTGGGACGGAGATTCGAACATGCGACCCGCAGATTGCGAGTCGAGCTGCTTAGCCACCTGGCCATGCCAGGCTACCTGGACTGTAATGGTCGTTTTTTCTAACTCTATTATCAACTCTTAATACAAACAAGGCAATAGATGTCGCCCACTAGATGCTTGAAAACAGTGATTCGTTATTGGTTAAGATATTCACGTGGTTGACTCCAGACCAATTTGAATTGACACAAATATATTCTAAAGTAAAATGGCTGAGTGGGAAATGCATGTCAGCCGAAGTGTGTTTTAAAAATTGGGACTTGTTTGTAAATAATTTGTTTTATTATGGAAGACTGATTAAATTTAACAAACTTGCGTGAAATTCTTACAGTGACAGTTGTTCATATGACAAAAACTGTAATAGAGCCAGCAAAGTATTTGTTAAAAGTATTGTTTTTATTATTTATTGACGTCACAGTCGGATTTTACTGTTAGGTTAATAACTAATATTAAAATCGTAGATAAATACCATTTTACCAAACTCAAGGGTTACTGGTGATAATTTATTAATATTACCAATCGTAAGAGGGAAAAACAAAAAGCTAATCGCTAAACATCTGATTATTAAGACTTGGAAGTTAGAGTTTTTATTGGTGCTTATAAAGTTTAATATTCGAATAAACTAAACTTGCATTACAACTACAAGTTACGTACAAATTGCACACAACTTTACAGTTATAAAGAGGTTAACTGACTTATAATTTATATAACTTGTAAGTTATACTTTGAGTTTTTTATTTTGCTCGACTCTAAGTCTTAAGGTCGACCTTGAACTTAGTGTAAGCTTATCAGTATCATGGATGATGCATTTCGAAGTGGTCTTGCTGTACACATTGCAGAATATATAAAAGGTAAGTTTGAGACTTTTGCTTTATCTCCATTGCTGATATATGTTTCAATACACTATGCATAATACAGGGATTCTAACCTCTGCATTACTACTACAAGTAAGTTTGACGTTCAGTTTAGTTCTTCTGTATGAAAATTTACAATTCAGAAATTTTGTTTCCTGAATATAACAAAATACTTGAAAGTTGAATTTCCAAGTTAATGACATTTATTGTGACAGCAACTGTTTTACTTTTAGCATATTAGTTACTACATAAACATGCAGGAAAGATTGTGATTTGATGTTTTAACTATGTAAGCGGTAAAAGTGTTGTGGAAATGAGTGCCTTCTGTCTTAAAAAGTATAGTCAGACTGAAAAATAATTTCTTAGTTTTGAGTTTGTACAGTAATAAGAGTTTATTGAAATAAAGTTATTTTCATGAAAACATTAATGCTTAAATGAAATAATGTGTAACAATTGCTCTCATAGCCTTTGCAAAACTTTGTGTCTCAACATATGCACAAAAAAATCAAACAAGGGAGAGTAGTAACATACTTCAGTATGAATACTTTGAATGGGTATATAAAAAGCAAATTTAAGTTTATTTTTTATGACAAACAAGACATGACCACATAAAACATTTAAGGGATGAAATGTCATAAAAAAAAAAGAAAAATAGTTTTATTTAAGTGTGTCTTATATGTAAATTTTAAGTGTAGTAACATACTAATTAAAGTAGTATTCATTGACATAGTGCTAGTCCATAATTTTCCCTAATCTTTCTTTACGTCTTGTTTTCAAAAGTATTCACAATGTTACCAGAACATAAAATTAATCCATGCCCAATGCCAAGCATTCCTAAATATCCTGTGTGGCATGTAAAAATTTAAAAGGATATACCCAGTTGGCAAGAATATTATTGTGATGGTTGTTTCATACTAGATAGAACAACATTGTCATTAAAAACTAATAATAATACATCAGTACAATAATGCACAAATGAGTAATTACAAAATTAACAAAATATTTTTGCTTTATCAGACTGAATTGTTGTTACTGTTTTTTTATGAATTTGCATAAAATAGTTCTTGAACAGGTTCTTACACGTAGCCATTTACTTCACATCTCGTCTCTGTCCACTTTTCCTGTTGCTTTTCCTCCTCCTTCAGATTGGTTATGAGAGTCATTAAGAGGGTTGTTTGCTCCTCTCCTAGGTTTTATTCTCAATTTTTTGTAGTCTTCAAAAACACTGGGAAGTCCCATCATTGACCTTTCTTCTTTAACCACTATCTGGTGGTTCCTTACTTCAAGATGGAGAGTTTTTTTTTATCTTCAACTAAGTCATGGAAACACTTGCTTGTCACATCCACAGTCTGGGATTTCAGTTCCATTACTGTATGGATGATTAGTTCCTTCTCACTTTTTTTTCATGAGGCTGCCTCATTGGGAATGTCCCTTCTCCTCTAAGAGGTCTTTTGTCTGGGTGGACTGGTCAAGTTTTCCAAGTTGTTCCTAACTCTGACTCAGTACTTAGTTCACCTTGGGGTCTTTTTCAATTCTTGTCTAGTCACTTTGGCTCTTCATCAGCTCATATGGGTCACCTATTCTTCCCTGGATGGAGATACAAGCTGTGTCACATCAAGTCTGCCACTTGACCCACTTAGCCTCGTACTGTGAATGACACTTAAATGATATCTTGTGAGCTGGAATGTGGATAATTCCCAACACCTTTGTCTTGTATTATCTGAATGATCTGGAGGTTTTATCACCATCTGAATTTTGTCTGTTTTCACAAAATTGAAAACTACGAAAATTATGCTTCATCTGAATGATGACAATATTATAATAAGTAATTCACGTTAAATTTCATACTTCTTGGAAGGGTTGTAAATAAATTAAAGAAGAGGGGATGCCTAGAGTAGAAATGAAACATGAAGCATGGAAAGACATCCCTCCAATTGATATAATTGCTTCTTATTTTATTATATGGTAAAATGCATTGTAAATAATACTATGTGTATTGGATATTCACTTAATAATTATTTTGCTTTCAGATCGCCTATACTTTGCTACTTTGAGAACTACGGTAAAACCGAAGTCCACATCTTCAGTTCACTACTTTTGTATAGATGATGAACTTTGGTATGAGAGGTAAGGTCTGAAAATTCTTTAGCCTGTTAGTTATATATTCTATAGCACTGCTTGTGGGTTACTATATTCTTACTGTCATATAAGGATACCTTATATTCTAGGTTCAAGTCTTAAATATACTTCACACAGAGATTTGCACAAAGTTAAAGCTTTACTTTTAAAAGTTCCAGAATTAGTTTTTTTACTGTTTTGGAACACAGTATAAGGGTGGATGGTGGTTATTAGTGGATTCCTTCTTTTTTGAGGATTCAACATATAAAATGCGTATACTCATTTTTATCACAACGGGCATGTATTCAGTTAGTCTGTATTGTTGTTGAGCTGTGGAACCTGTAAAACTATAATTAGTGTACTTCCTTCTTAAGAGAAAACAGTAAGCAAATAAAGTCATGACACAGTGAGCGAAGACGAAAGTGGAAGCAATTATAGTGATTGAGACTCAGATTAAGTTCTAGTTGTGGGCCAGTGACATTGATTTGTAAGTTATTTATCTTTAAGTTTAACAGGGTACAAAAATCTTCACGTACCTTATAAATCAAGTTATTCAACCATTCATTTTTAGAAAAAACTTAATATTTTGTCTGTTATTTTCACTATTGTATCTCTGTACCAACTTTGCAACCACCTTAAAAAATTAGGAAACAGATATAAATTATGCTTTTTCTGTTCTGAATTGAATACAAATTATAACACAAAAACACAAGTGTTTAGTGTAAATAGCTTAAATCTCATAATATTGTACATCAATATATTCTGAGCTTTCGACAAAGTAGTTGTATGTAAACAAGTATTTCCAAAGGTGGAAGAGGTGGGCAGGGCCAACTTGTTTGATTACCTAAATATAATATCTTAGAAAATAGAAAAGACAGGAGGCTTTTATCTTTGATTCTAACTTGTAAATATCGATAATTTGAGTATCTTATTCATAAGAAACCGTGGACGTTGTATTGGACATCACAAACATCTAATTTGAACCAATGCTGCATTCAACATACCACGTGATTCACAAATTTTTATATTTAGATTTTTTTATATTTACTTTTAAATTAAGAAGTTAACTAATGTATAATACTAAAATATGAATTATAATCAACAATTTGGTACCAAACTTATTGACATACATTCATAAAATAGTAGTTCAAAAAATTTTGAATATGAGTATACAAATGTGATGACATTTCCTTTGACCTGTGACCTTAGGAAGACCCATCTCTGTATTGTTAATTGACCTTGACTAGTGATCTTACATGCACACAGTAATATGATACTTTTGAACTATATTGTCCTGTTATATAGACATCCAACATGTGTAACTGAAAAATTAAGTCAATGTGTTAAAGTTTAAATTACAAAATTGGTTATTAATTATTAGCAAATTCAGAACAGCAAAAAGATCTTTAACAAATTTGAACATGACCTAAATTGCATTTGAACTACTTTGATTTTCTACATGATATATGGCTGTAAGGACTGTCATGTTGATTGGAGATCATCATAGTTCAGTTTTGGATTTACTTCCAATTTTAAATGTGTCTCAGTTTAGCCAGCAAAACGGTTTTGTTATCAACATTCAGCAAATGGAATCTCAGTGGACAAATCGGATTTTCTTGTTCAAAGGAAAAGACATTGTAACAAAAATTTGGTGCAAGCTTTGTTCTAAATACAGTGAGAAGATACAAAAAAAATGAAAAGGCACAGTCAGAAAGAGACAGATATACATACAGCACTGAATTCATAATGAAGTACACTGTCACTCTCCATTTGAATTAAAAACACACCGAATTTGCTATAGGTATGTATATATTTTATCTTGTTTTGGTACACATTACTCAAACTTATAACAGTATTCCTTCATTTTTTGTCATTATGCGTATGGCCTGTATCATCAACTACTTACATTTTACAGTCAGTATACCATAATATCACCTTTGATTTGAAAGTAAACCCAAACATTGCCTGTATGGGCCTATGTTTGTATGCAAGTTGCAAACATCTTCACAAAGTGGAGGAAATACAGTTCTTAGTATGTTAGACACATTCAGCAACTTAATTAGGCTTATTTTCTATTAAAATTGTCATCAACTTCGTTTGCTTTTATAAGTTCTTGGCCAAAGACTAACTTGACGATATGCACTTTAAATGATTTTCTAGTTAATTATGAATTTTAGATTTGGTTATTTAATTTTGTCAAGTGAGAATATATTAAGATAACACAGGTCTGCAATGGTTTTATTGTCTTGAAATATTTACATGTTCCACAGTAATTCCTGTAAGCTGAATCCAAAAATGATATCCATTTTTGTCCATCATGTATAGATTTTTCACAAAATATCAACGCAATATATATAAAAGAAAGACCACAACATGTAGTTTTAAGACGAAAAGATGTAGATGAATGAATCAGTTTGTTTCTATTTTTGTTAACAAACAAAATAATAAAAAATGTTCATGGTGGTAAATGAAATAGAAATTTCATTTAATTAAGAGCTTTTCCCCCTGGATTTGTAAAATATCCTTACGTAAAAGAAAAAAATGAATGTTATTTTTTGAAATCTGTGTAGCTGAATTATGGAAAATCCATTATTAAATCCAAAACAACTTTTATGAAGTTTAAATTCATAGGCCTGTGTGATTAAATAACTGATTTTGTGGTCTATCTTATTTAAGCACCAATTTTAATGTTTTTATTTTATGTACAGTATTATCTGTTCATTGATTTTATTTTTTATAAACTGGTAGGCCTATACATAACATCATTTTTGGTAAATTTCTGTGTTATCAGTCACAAGGATTATCTTTTACACAGATTCTACTGATTATTTATTTTATTAATTCAACACTTGCTATCTTTATTACAATGTATTTTATGCAAAATTTATGTGTTTATAAATTTGTTTTTTAGGGTTTTAAAAAGTTGCTTGAAGATGACATGAAGACTTTCTGGCACCAGTAGTACTGCTATTGATAGTCCATCTGCTTCCAGCGTTCTTCTTCAACCTCAAATAAACTTAGCTCTGCAGGCACATACTAAGAGGGCTTACAGAAAGCTTCTTAAAAAAGCTTACTAGCTTGCTGTGGATGGATAGCCTCTTCCGTCTGAGGGCATTCAAAACTAGTTAAAGTGCAAAAGCAAAATGGGGAATAACTGGTTTCAAATTTTGATAATGTCAATAGAGCAGAACAGTTTATTAGCATTATTGCAAAAGCCATTCATGAGAAAGTGGCAGTGATTTTATGTTCAGCAATAGCTTTCACAGTACTTAGTGATGGAAGTCAGGCTGTGAAAAAGAACTTATTTTCATTAGAACAGTCAAGCCAGGTATACCAGGTTTTTTTGTTGGCTTACAGGACATTGATAGCTTTAGTGAAGCAAAAAATATAAAGAGGAATGTTAATGATGTATTCAAGGGTGATGAAAAGGTTTCAATTTCAGCAGAGAAATTCAATTTCCTGTTAGTTTCAGCTACAGTTGATGGAGCCTCTGTTAATACTGGAGTTTACAATAGATTGTTAACAAAACTGAAAAATGACAATTGTCTTTGGCTCCTAGGCATTCACTGCATTTCCTATAGAGTTGAATTAGCATTGAAAGATAGTATATCTAAATCACTTGCTGATGTGAAAGACTTCATGACAACTGTATATTACTTATATAAATGACCTGGAAAGTTTAAAAGGCATTTTGAAACAACTACCAGTGCATTTGGTATGCAGCATTTTAATTTCCCAAAGTATATGATGCACAATTTGTTACGGACATAAGATGTGGAGTAAATCATTTACTGAGTAATTGGGTAATTCTTGTTTGGGCAATAGAGAATTATCTTGTCATTTACTCAATGCACAATTTGTTACGGACATAAGATGTGGAGTAAATCATTTACTGAGTAATTGGGTAATTCTTGTTTGGGCAATAGAGAATTATCTTGTCATTTACTCGATGCACAATTTGTTACGGACATAAGATGTGGAGTAAATCATTTACTGAGTAAT
>NW_013666562.1:18990-23495 GCF_000517525.1 Limulus polyphemus | reverse complement strand
TGTTGGTGATAGATTTCAGAGATAAATACACAGCACACTGTCCACTTATTTTAAATAATATATATATTTACAAATGTTCATTACACAATTTATTATCACAGTTGAAACTAGAGCTTTAACTAATTCTCTTTTTATCAAAAGTCCACACAGACTGGTTCAGTTACTTTAGAACCCAACTGACAAGGCACAACAATATTTATAAACAGTTTTGTAAGCATAGGGCTTGATTTTAAAGGTCGTCCGATCATCCAAAAGGACTAAAAACTTCTTCAGGCAACCAACTTAAACCTCCGTGTTGTCTGGACGACTAGAGCCCTGGCACAGACCCTCACTCAAAATAGCATCATAGTCTACTGTACACTTATTCATGCCCACATTAAACGTGTAATGTTGACTCCGATCCTTGATCAAAATCAAATTCCCTAACTATGAACTCAAATTTGACACCCCCCCCCCCAAAAAAAAACCTTTTAGTCCATTTTTTTGTTTAAAAATGATTGTTCTTAGTACAACAGAAATTATGGTACAATCTACCAATAGGGGGCTGAAAATGTTAGGAAAAGTTCCTTTTCGTGATTGGCTAATAATGCCGTTTTATTCACGTATCCTTCTATTGTGGACAGGCTGCATATAAATATTGTATAGAGTACAATTGAGCATGAATGGCTGTGTGTGGTAACATAGAACAGTGTATACAGCTCAGTTAGTTACAGTACCACACTTTTTATATATATATATATATACAAGTTACAACCTTTATGGTAAGTAAGATTTATTTTGAAAACGGGCACAACGTTTTGATCACTGGTGTGATCATTTTCAAGTACACAAGTTTTAATGGTAAAACAATGTTTAGTATATTTAAATCAGCAAGAATTCACAACAGAGATGAATGCTGATAACATGAATATTTAGTGAGATTAATTTCTAGTATAGATGCTTACAACAATAAGCTGTCTGAACTTCTTACTGATAAACCTTCAGTAGGAACTAAAATGATCAAATTTACAAAATCAAACTCAGCATTTTTATTGTTAATCATCGGAGTTGAAACCCTGACCCTCCTTTTGATTATGCATGCATAGGCCTAAGGCTAATGTTAGACATACATGACCAATTGAGTCTAGGAAGTACAGAATACCTAGCTACCATGAGAAAAGCAGGAAAATCCATGAATTAAGCAGAAACGTTTTTATCAGTAGGAAACAGAATAACAATAAATAAAATAAGGCTAGCTTTGCCTCACTCCAGATCAATACAAGCTATGACTATGAACGACAATACATTATCAACAGTGTGTGTATGTACATGTTCAGCATTCAGGCATCGTGTATGTATTATGGTATAATAGTATGAGTGAGAGTTCCAATGTAAGTCTAGTCTTACTACAGGCTGTACTTTATGGGCAGGTCAAGACTGCTGTTCACTTTAAAAGTTTAACAGGTTATTGACTGCTTGTTTCCTTAAGATACTATATAACATTAGCATGGTTTGGGCTTATTTTTTCCAATGTAACAAAACTTCCCGGGAAATAAGTCATCCAAAATTAGTTCAATAAAGATGCAAAATTGTTAACTAAATATTAATGGTACTTTTTGGAAATAAATAATATATAAAAACATCAAAATTTTTGTAATTGGGTCTTTTTTTTAGGGTTTTGTACATCAGTATAATCGTAATTGGTTTTTTTTAGGGTCTATATGTATATATATACATCTAATTAATTTAATTATTTATTTTTTGAAAACCAATACACCCTTTTGTAAATTTCCTTAAAATTTATCCCTAAAGCAATCTTGTCATAACTATTCCTTCTAAGAACAATTTACTTGAATGCTTCCACAGTATAAACTAAATAATACTCTCATATTAACTTTAAAATGAACAGTTGTATATATCGAACACAGATAATGTTTATGTAGACACTGTAATGAACAATTATAAAACTAAGGTAAGCTCAGAATGGAAATAATTCAACAGAATGGTTAAGTACTACATGAATGAAGTTAAAATTAAAAGTGTGTGTACTTCTATACAGAAGGAAGGAATTTAAGAATGTTTGTATGCTAGTGAAAATAGTGCTCAGCATAGGATCCTGTAATAGTGTTGTTGAGGCCAGCTTTAACCACCTTAACTGCATTGTCATTGATCAGTTGCTTAGTTTAAAGTAAAACATGCAACACTGGAGAACATTTTATTGATTAAAATAAACGATCTTGTATGGATTTAAAGTGATTATGGAGATAATGATGAGGATGATTCTGAGTCTAGCGTGTCTAGTAGATCAAGTGATGAGGCTGAAATAGACGAGATTCTTTTTCAAGAACTGATTGTATGGGAATCCGTTGATGTTGACACTGCTGATGGAGATGATTCTCCTGTACGCAGTGTGTGTGTGAGGATAATGATTGAATATTCTCGACCAGCTAACACAAATATGACACAGGATCTTGATACATACAAATGACTATACAAAGTAAATTTACTTAAAGTTAACTTGATTTTTTATGA
Source organism: Limulus polyphemus (assembly GCF_000517525.1). Lineage (NCBI taxonomy): Eukaryota > Metazoa > Arthropoda > Merostomata > Xiphosura > Limulidae > Limulus > Limulus polyphemus. The sequence continues at coordinate 20,984 of NW_013666562.1, read as the reverse complement.
GATGATTATGTATGAAAGTTTGAGATTTGTAGTTTTTTGAACAAATTGTGAAACTGATGCTTTATTTCCTTGTAAAAAAATTAAGTACCATTTTAGTGTTGTCTTTAAGTTACAAAAGAGTAATTATCATGTTATTCTAGTTAAGATATCATGTGCCAGACTTTAAACATTTCCATATGGGTAGGGAACAGAGGGCATGCCATTACATTACGTTATTTAATCTAAAAGTATGTTTAAAAAAAATTGCTAAATTTTGAAGTTATTCAGTAGATTAAAACTTTGCCTTTCTGTGAGTTATAAATGATGTAGTACAAAAACAAAAAAGAAACTTACTGGCAATTTGTGAAAGAGAGGATGTGACAGATGGGCACGGGCAAGTGGGTATGATTTTCTACTTTATTATTCCATAAACAAATAAGATTGAAGGCTATATAAATTATACTTTGCCGTAGTAACAGCTGTATTGTGATGAGTAATTTACATTAAATTCTGTATTTCTAAAAGGGATGATAAGTTAGAGACGAGGGAAGATCTAGAGAACAAATTTTTAGATTTTCATAGTAGGGGAAGTTGGTGTTTTTTTTAAAGATATTTCTTATAAAATTAAAATTTATATAATATTAAGATTTTATTTATTAACTATGTTCTGATAGCAAATTTAATCGTATATATTTATAATAAAATAGTTTAATTAAATTTTGAATGTAACTGTAAAAGGTTGTGACGTGCAGTTTGACCTACTCGTAGCAAGGGGGGTTAATTACAGTAAAAGCTTTTTTCCGTGTTTCTTAAAGTTAACACGGCTGATGGCTTCAGCCAATAAGTGGTTATTTCTAAGCAAATGTAACTTTGTGAATGTCAATTAAGCATTGTCACCATAAATTTTTGTTCTTTGGTGTTTTTCAGTCACTCAAACAGTGTGTTTAGGCTTTAGAGATTTGTTTTTCCACCAAAGTTAGAATTGCTTAAGACACCTGCAGCTCTCATAACATAGACTTGTTACAGAATCAATTTTTCATTATTTTGAGGCAAGAATGTTCACAGAAAAGGTGTTTTTTGTATTGTTGATTTCCAGAATAAGTGAAAATGAATGGAAGGGGATGACAGCTTGTATCTTTTTTTCCTAGTAATAAGACATATAAAAAATAAAAACAGATGAAGACAAACATTTCAAATTTTGCAACTGACATTAAATAGTTGTAATTAAATTTAGAAAAAACAAAAGATCTATATACAGCTACACCTAACTTAGTATTTTAGCATTTGTAAAGAGAATGCTCCTTTTCAAATTTTTCTTTTATGTCATCCCTTATAGCACTTACTGTTCCATCTCTTATTAAAGTTTTATGTTTACGATGTATTTGTAGTGTTCCTGGTGCATTTTTTCAAATCAGAAGATTTCACTGTTTTTTCTTTTCGTGTGGCTACCCTTGTACCTATCTTACATAAAGCTTTTAATAAAGTCTTTCTCAAATATTCGTATTAACACACACACACTTCAAAATTCTCTGAAAATGATGAACAAAAACTTGCCTTGATAATTCCTTATCATCCATCACCATATCTCCCCAAATTACTAAAATAATCATGGACAATTTTTAATATTCTGCTGATTAATTCTAACTTTAAAGATAAGTTCACTTCAAAACTCGTAGTTGCTTATAACCACAACCCTTTCGAGACGGGTCATGGGTGAAAGGCCATGTCATCTTGTTTGTTGACTCGCATTCAAAATTTTGTTGAACAACTATTTCATGAATTTGTGTCAATAAGTTTGGTATCAAACTGTAGATTATAATTCAAATTTTAGTACTATATATTACTCAATTTTTGAATTTATAAGTAAATATTAAAAAACACAGAAAAACATCGATTTTTGTGTGTCACGTGGTATGTTGAATGAGCACTGGTTCAAAATACTAAGTCTGTAGTTTCGTATGGATTAGAAACTCAAATTACAGATATTGACAAGCTAGAATATAAAACAAGAATGT
>NW_013666562.1:15427-18123 GCF_000517525.1 Limulus polyphemus | reverse complement strand
CTCTTCTATTTGCTAAGATATTGCTCATGTAATAAATCAAATACAGTGGCACCCCGCCCACCTCTTTCCATTTCTGGAATGTCCCTCTAGTGGCTTTCTCAGCCATTTTGAGGGGCTCGAATGCTAATTCTTTGTTTTGAACCAATATTTCAAGGAGGTAGGGTGTGTCTTTAGTCTGCTTGAAGTTTCATATTTGTTTAGACTAAATACATCTTACTTTACTAAGCTTGATAAATTATAGACAAAATACTAGTTACTAAAACAACCAAGACAAGTTACTTTGTTATTGGATACAGTAACATGAGTGCACGTGTGCCACGTCATTGTAACTTTTGTATTGTTAGCCAGGCATGACTGAAAGGTCAATATAATAAATGTATAAAAATTTATAATGTTATGAGATTTAAGATATTTAGTTTAAACATCTATGTTTTCATGTTATAATTTGTGTTCATTCTAGAAAGAGGCGTAATTTATATTTATTTCCTAATTTTTTTATGGTGGTTACGAGATCAGTCAAATCTATCTATACAGAGATTGATTACTGGAAATAACAGATAAAATATAAAAAATTTTTTCTTAAGAAACACTTGATAACTATCTGAACATTATAAAGATGTCACATGTGAAAATAGAAAATTTTCTGATATATAAAAGTATTTTTAATCTTAAAATGAAAATTACTTTGCATGTTAAATAAGCAACATGCGAAAAAAAAAGGCATGAGAAAAACATTGCTTTAAAAACCTTAAGACCTAATAAAAAATTTGATATTTTGCATAAGAAAGCATTGTAATGTTTACTGATAATCTGCTAATTTCATTAACATATGTTTACTAATTTAAAGGTTATACCATGAAAACTATAACAGGCACAAAATGGTTATGAGGCTGGTCCCAGGGACTGAGCCCGTACTAAAAGAGTTAAGATACTTGTTTGAGCCAACTGAAATTCCCCTGGCTCCTTCCATTGTAACAAACTGTGCTGTGTAATGTGCCAGTACATGGACAACTGAATTTTGGTCCTAAGAGTTATTTTCACATTAATAGCCTTTTATCTACATATCAGAATTTGTCATCTACTGTACGTATTACATGCAGTCTTTTTAAACTACTGTACATTGGTGAAACTGATCCAAAAATATGTGCTAATTTCTTAAACACAAAGACATATAATCAATAGAACTCTCTCTCATTCAGTTCCAAAACACTTTTGGGATTACAAACACAATTTGTCACATCTTCAAATAGTCAATCGGAAGTATGCACCTATTGATTGCCACCTATGTAAACAAGAAGAACAGATCCAGATTTACAATTTAGGGACACTAACTCCAGGATTAAATGAAAAATTTTTCCTTTTTGAAATAGTTCTTCATTGAGTACATTTTTTATCTATGGTTACCTAGTTGTATAAGTTTTAATTTCATTTACTATGTATTTTACTTTATATGCACCTATTGATTGCCACCTATGTAAACAAGAAGAACAGATCCAGGTTTATAATTTAGGGACACTCACTCCAGGATTAAATGAAAAAAATTTTCCTTTTTGAAATAGTTCTTCATTTAGTACATTTTTTATCTATGGTCTACCTAGTTGTATAAGTTTTAATTTCGTTTACTATGTATTTTACTTTATATTTTTATGTATTTTTAAATTAGACTATCTTTCACTTCTAACATATTCTTTATTTCTTTTTTCTATAACAATAGTTTGAGCAATCACAGCATGTCATACGATGTTTTGTGTAGGTATTTGTTTTTGTTTAAATATCCTTCTAACTTAATTTCTTTAACAACTGTTTAAATATCACCTACTGAATGGCTTAGGCCTAAAATGCTGTTCAGTAAATTATCTTCTAGATTAAGATATTTCTAGTGTTAACTTTTTTTTTCAACCTGGCACATGATGTAGGCTTACAGCTGAAACTAAATGTTTTTTTATTAAATAATTTTGTGCTCTTTTGTACTACATTTTAAAATTATGTGTGATGCTACTTATTATAGAACTATGATGGGTTTATTTAAACATAATTTGATAACATTCATTCCACGTTTGTATGTGGTTGCATTTTATGTTTAACAGTATTTTTAGAATAACTGACATATGGATCTTTTGTTTAAAGTCTCAAAATGATTGATTTAGATATTTTTTCTTCAGTTTCTATGCAGACTTTGGGCCCTTAAATTTGGCTTTGCTCTATCGGTATTGTTGCAAGTTGAACAAAAAGTTAAAAGTAAGTATACTTCCAGAATTGTTAATAACAATGATGTGTGTATAAATTTATACATATGACTATTTCTTGTAATTGAATAAGTTTTATACCTAGTCATGAATATTTCTTAAAAACATTGTTTAAACATTTTCTTAAGTGCTTAGCAGCTGTTGTATAGCCTAGTAACTTTTATTTGTCTTTTTTTTCTTCTTTAAAATATATGTGTAAAAGTATTAGATATTTGAAAGTATGTGAAATGTAATGTGTTTTACAGTGAGCCAAGCTTAGAAATTTGTTGTTTTTTTTTCATTTAGTTTGTCGTAAACAAGCTTATTACTTCTCTGGTCAGTTAATGTCTTTTTATTTGATAACTGAATGTAAAGAATGTAAAGAAATTTGTTTTTTTTTTCATTTAGTTTGTCGTAAACAAGCTTATTACTTCTCTGGTCAGTTAATGTCTTTTTATTTGATAACTGAAT
>NW_013666562.1:10741-14594 GCF_000517525.1 Limulus polyphemus | reverse complement strand
AATGATAAATTCGTTACATTTGTGATTGTGAAGAAGGGAATTAAAGAGAACTGTCAGACCAAAGACAATACCAATCATCTGTTTTGTGATCAAGGTATTTATGCAAGTAAAAACCTTTTTCACACTTTTTGAATGTAACTCAGTAAAATATTGTGACATGCACACACTGAACTACCCAAAGCAAAAGGGTTACACAAAATCTTTATTGGTATAAATTAAAATTTACAAAGAATCTTACTTCATAACAGAATAATGTACGAGTTAATTTCACTTGTGTGAAAAACAATGATAAGTAAAATGACATAGAAACCAATATAATTTTGAATATTATGTATGTTTCTCTATTATAAAATTCTAAGAAAACTATAATTCTACTGATCTTGATGTGATAGAAAAATATACAAAAATCTTGCCTAGTTTAACACTTCCATGAAATGCATAATAAATAAAGTAAAAAAAGGGGGAAAAAAACTTACTGCATAAGATCCAATGAGGAAGGCAGCATTAGCACGTGTTTTACTCTCACATGATGTGTAGTGAACTATTTTCTTCTTTCCCAAGGAACGAGACTGCATAAAAACAATCATGTTACCTCAAATGAAATAAAGAAATGGATTTCTAGTATATTACACCATTGTGACTGCTTTACGTGTATACTTACAACTTAGCATTACAAGTACAATAAATATATAAGTAATATATAAAATTGCAATGTCAAAGAATTCCACAAACTATTTATTGGTGAACTAGAATACATTGCAAAAATGGATTCTAGATCGTTTTACAGTGTTTGATCAAAGATTTCTATAAATTCTCAATATATGTTACATAATATTGACAATTAGTTTTAACGAGAATTTTCATAATTAACAATAATAATTATTATATAAGTATGAAATGCTATGTTGTTGTTTTTTTATTAGTTAATCTTCTACTCACATTTTTTCTTCACATTAATCTTTATCATGTTTCTCTCCCCCATACATACTGGCTTCGAGAACCTTAGCTTTACCACATAAATATTAAACATGTGCTTCTTTAGTATTTCTTTTTCACCAACCAGAAGTTGAAATAAACAGTGATCAACTTTTCAATCATGGGCATCTTTGGTCATTTTTATATTTTACAATATATGATCCCAAAAATGGGTCGGTCACATTCAAATATGTTGTGATAATAGAGAGAAATTGGAAATGGCTACAGAATATAAAATATAGAAAGGCATGGGCATTTCCACAATGTTATCAGAGAGAGAGAGATCCTTAGATTCCACTGGCCAACTAGAGTTGGAAACTTGTGAAAAAAGTCTTGTCATAAGACATCTTCAGTTTTTAATTAATTCTTGAGCTCCCCTAGTATGAAAACTTAGATGGTTGCTCTCCCTGTCTTCCCTCATCGGCCCGGGATGGCCATGTGGTTAGGGAGCTCGACTCGCATTTTGTGGGTCGCGGATACGAATCCCCCGTCCCACCAAACATGCTCGCCCTTTCAGTCGTGGGGGCGTTATGATGTGACGGTCAATCCCACTATTTGTTGGTAAAAGAGTAGCCCAAGAGTTGGCGGTGGGTGGTGATGACTAGCTGTCTTTCCTGTAGTCTTACAGTGCTAAATTAGGGACGGCTAGTGCAGATAGCCCTTGTGTAGCTTTGCGCGAAATCCATAACAAACAAACTTCCCTCGTCTCTAATTTATTTATCTCCCTTTCTGAGCATAGCTATTACTCAGGCAAAGCATAATTTTTATAGCCTTCAGTCTTATTTGGTTTCAGAGCAATAATCTAGAACATCAAACCCCTTCATGCTCACCTGTCAAATCATCCATTTCACAAATTGCCAATAGTTCTCTCAAATGTTTAATACTTTGTTCTTTATAATCAGTAGAAAACCAGAGTTTTAATCTAACAAATGACATATTATATTATGTGGTTTTCTGTACAGAGAATTATCTGTTTTGCTTCCAGTTCAAACTTTGTTCCCATGGGAAACACATCAACAAGCTCAGCTAAATTTTTAACAGCTCTTATCTTACAGCTAGAAAGCCAGAAAAATTATGATAGATATAGAATATTGCCTGTTTTTTATGAGTTATTATTCTGCCTTGTTAGGTGCATTATTTAATTAGTGTAATAAAAAGTGGGGTTAAATTTTACAACAGTCGACAACAAGAAAATAAAACACCCAGGTAAGTACTATATTTCGTTTTTCATGTGTATTCTTCATTTGTTATTTTAAAAGTAACTAAAATGAAAAAATTAGAAGTTTATTAGGCTAGATAAGGAAAGAGTATGTAAAATGAAGAAGAAAAAAAATTTTTTTTATGGGATATGCTCATGAGCAGCTGGCAAGTAGCCCATGTATTATGTAATTGAATAGTGTAACATGAGTTACATGTGTGTGTGTGGAGTGACTTACAGTTTGTGTGGCAGGATTATAAAATTAAGTATAAAGCTTTAAGCTACTTTGGATAAATGACAGTGGTTTCCTGTTACAATCTGCAGTCATTTCAGAAAGAAAAATGAGTAACTTAGATTTACTTCCTAATTTTTTTATGGTGGTTATGAGGTCGGTCAAAAGGCTTTTAGTATTTCAGAGTTAAGTGTCTGTTTGAAAATCATGTTAATCCATGAGAGTAAAAGTTAAGTTATATATTTCAGCTTGTATAAAATATTACTGGAATCCTTCAAATGCACGACCTCATTGTAGAAAACATCATATAATTGTTGTATTGGTAGTCAAAGAACATTTATTGTAAAATGTGAATGAAAGTTAGAGATGTGAATATATTTTGTTCTTCTTGCAAATTGTATTTTTTATAAACTGTAAATTACCATTTTTGTTACCATCTTGGCATGATTGAGATGTTATGACTTTGTATGCTGTTGTAAAAAATATTCACTGAGAAATTAAAGATATCATTAAAAAAACAGTAATTGTTTGTTACTAATGCTTTGCTTGATTTTATTACAAAAGTATGCTATTGATGTGTAAACCAATTCCTATTTAATAAGATTTGTATTTTGCCAACCTAGTGCACATGTATATTTACTTTCCTCTCAAGTTCTTAAAAACTCCAGCTACGTGTATGCACAAGTTTTTAAACATTCACATGGAAATAAGTTTCTAGTTTTTGTTTTTTGTAGACTTTTAAACTAAAGCAAGCAGTTTCTTATAGTAAAACTTGTATTTGAATAAAGATTTCATTATAAATATTTATTCACAACTGCTGAAATGTGGTGACCATAATTCGATGTTTTAGATGTAATAAGTGTTTTGTTTGATGTTCAAATATTTTTATGTATATATGTATGTATATATATATATATATATATACACATACACACACTATCTTTGCAAAAGTTCTGGGACACACCTCTGATTGCAGAAAAATGGATGTGATGACAAAATATGTAAATAGTTTGGCCTATAAAGGTGATCAGCGGTTCACTCAGAAGTCATTTCGAACTTGTAAGCTGAACGATGAGTACACGGAAAGAGATAACAGAGCTTCAGAGGGGAAGGATAGTTGGATGTTATTTGGGGAAAATGTCTGTACATGCTATTGCGCAACAATTAAACATTCCCAAGTTGACAGTTGGTAACGTGCTGAAGAAATGGAAGTCCACATGTGACAATGGGCCCAAGAAATGACCAGGTTGGTGTAAAATACTGACTGACAGGAGCTGACGCCATCAGACCCTAGAGAATCTGTGTTTGGAGAGGTGAGCAGCCACAGCCAATCCTATAAGTGTTTCCACAACACATTGAGAGCTGCATGCCATGAATTTTCACAGAAGAGCTGCAGCTCACAAGCCATTGATAATAAAAACAAATTCACAATGTCAATTGGCATGGGG
>NW_013666562.1:0-10498 GCF_000517525.1 Limulus polyphemus | reverse complement strand
ATCAGACCCTAGAGAATCTGTGTTTGGAGAGGTGAGCAGCCACAGCCAATCCTATAAGTGTTTCCACAACACATTGAGAGCTGCATGCCATGAATTTTCACAGAAGAGCTGCAGCTCACAAGCCATTGATAATAAAAACAAATTCACAATGTCAATTGGCATGGGGCAAGGCACACAACCTGGACCGTGGATAATGGAAATCGGTCCTGTGGAACAACGAGTTATGCTACATGCTTTTCCATTCTGATGGACGTAATTGGGTATGGATGATGCCTAAAGAATTCTTATTACTTGTGTTGTCCCAACAGTGAAGTTTGGAGGTGGCGGTATCATGGTTTGGGGGTGCTTCTCGTGGTATGGACCAGATCCACTGGTTGCAGTGCACAGATCAACGAACGCTGAGTCCTACGTCATTGTTCTCAACAATTCTGTGTGTCCTACATTGTTGCAGTTTTATTGTACCAGCCCTTACACCTTCCAACATGTTACTGCTGCATGTCATAAAGCAAGGATTGTGAACACGTGGTTTGAAGAGAATAACATCGGAACATTGCAGTGGCCAGCACAGAGCCCCGACCTCAACCTGATAAAACTTCTTTGGGATGAACTCGAATGCAGAATTAGGGCAAAGCCAAGATGGCCCTCTTCAGTAGTGGAGCTTACTAATGGTTTAAAGGATGAGTGGAGCACAATATCACCAGCTTTCTACCAGAGATTGGTAGACAGTCTTCCACAACACATTGAAGCAATCATTAAGGCCAAAGGCGGGCCAATATGCTGTTAATTTCTTAGAATAAAGACATGGTTTATTTATAACTACTAGTGTCCTGTGAGTTTTGGTAGGATAGTGTACGTATATATAACTTGTTTAATATCGTATGTTAAAATAGAAATGTTGAATTAATTTACCCAAAGTAATCTATGTGTTTTGGTTTACATAACTGGTAAGTTTTTATGTAAGTAGGGAGTGAAGAGAAGAAGGCTGTAAATGTGAAACTTTTGGGACAAATAAACCTCTTAAATTCTGATAAAATAATATTTATTGGATGTTTCGACTCTTGAAATATAAATTAAACTTTCTCATTTATTTACTGAATATTTATAATAAACTAAATCCAAAAGTGATATTAACCCTATCGCCTCGGGTATCCTCTACTGTGCATGATGCAAGGTTTTAGTGTCTTGCATTCAAAATTTAATTAAACTTCTTTTTGTTTATGTTATGCCAATTAGAATAGCATAAAATCTTAGCTAATAATCCATATTTTAATAGCATTACAAGTTTTAAGTTCTAAATTCTACAAGGCAATATTAAAAAAAATCCTGAATTTCCACTAGTGTGATCCATGCAACATATTTTCTCTTAGAATGTCATCATCTATATTTTATCCACCACCCCTTAAAAAAAGTACGAAATTAAATGTAAATTACTCTACAAAATTTTTGTTGTTCAAGCAAACCATAATTTTTATAGCCTTCAATCTTGTTTGGTTACAGAGCTATCGAATAGAAAATCAGACCCCTGTTGCAAAAATGTTAATACAAATTCATTTTTACTCGTTATGTAAACAGAGTTCTACTAAAGCACTGATTATATTGTTTTGAATGAGACTGGTGCATATTATTTTTTATATTTTTACTTCTAAAGATAATTTACTTGAAAAAAACTCCAGAGGAAGCTTATCAGCCACTTGTCGGAGGGACAAGTCCACATTTTCTTCATTTTAGGTGAGTAGTAGATAGAAACACTTATTTAGTAGGTTAGTTTACTAAGTTTATTTAGACATGTTAATAGAAAACACACTGTAATCTTTTTTTCTCATGCTCAATCACAGTTGGTTTTATGAGCTACATTTATGTGAATTATATATATACTAACGAGTGTCACCAAATTTTGAGATTTTGGAGATTGGATTAACTCTTTTCAAACTGATGATACTTCACCAAATTGCATGCAAATTTTTAATTGATAAGGTTTGTTGATTAAACTTCATTAAAAACTAATTGAAAACTGCCTGTACTCAAGTTTAATTGCTTAAACCCTTGATACTGAACAATCCTTCTTGCTGGTTGATGTGCAAAGGATTATGATTCAAGCATTCATAAGGTAAGGTAATAACAAAGCTATTCATGCAAATGCTTAAAGTTTTACTATTCTCCTGTTTTCACATTATTATTTTTTAATCATTTAAGTTAGAAAAGAAATGCAAATAAGTTAATTATAAATTAGTGTGAAGTAATTAACATCAAACTAGGGTTAATTGCAACCACAGAAATATTTTTATTTGTCAATGTTTTTTTGAAGTTTCTGTAATTGAAGGATAAAATTTCCTAATTTTGATGTTGATAATGCATCAATTACAAACATTGTTCACAATCGTTTAATCAGTTTTATAACTAATAAACCACTTATTAATTATCAACAAAATCTTTGATACCGATCACCTCTAGTATTTTTTTGTATTCTGAACTGCGTATATGAGGATCCATGGTTTGCATTCTCGTTTTGTTCCAAAATTATGCTCCACAATCCATAACTGTGGGTGTATCATAATGATTAATCATATCCCACTGTTCTAGCAGAGTAGCTGAACAATTTTTGGTCGATGCTTTAGACTAGCTGCCCTCCCTCTAGTCTGTAAATTCAAATTTGGGGATGGCTAATGCATATAGCCCTTTAGGTAATTTTACTCGGATATCTAAAACAAACGAATAGTTCATTTACCAGCATAAAATATGTCTTTAGAAATATTTTTCTTAAATTACTAAGACAACCATGATGGCCTGTATTATTTTGGACATTTGATATCAAGAAAGCATAAGATATAACTTAATAGAACAATAAAAAGGTTGCCAAAATCTGTTACAACTTTCTTTATTTTATAACCCACAGGGATGCATCGTTTGGTCCATCTACTTACAATCTTACTTTATTGAACTGTTTCCATGCTATCAGTAAGGTAAGAGATTTATATTGTTGCTATTAACTGAAATAGCATTTTGCAACTGTTAACTCATGTACTTGAAAGTAGTACATAAAAAGTCATTATATAAACTATATGCTCTGTAGAATATTGAGAGCTCTTGTACTTGCTTTTAACTCTTTCATAATGGATAGGTCAAAGGTCACACATCACAATCCTTTACAGGGTTAAGTTCGAAATGTAATAAACTACTTTATTATCAATTTGTACAAAACATATTAATAAATCAAATATTAATATTATACGAGATTTTAGTTTTAATTTTATAACAAAATATGTAAAAAATCCTCAATCTCTCCTAGTATGAGAATTGTGACATTTAACTTCTAGGTCTTTCTTCTCAAATTTATTTACCATCCATCAGAGAAATATGGAATTTAACAAAATCACTTATTGTACTCTCTTCTTTAATTTATTTATTACTCATTCAAGAAGAACAAAATTTAATGTAAATTACTTATTGTAATAGTATCATTTCTAAGGCAAAACATAATATTCCTAGCCTTCAATCTTATTTGGTTACAGAGCCATGAAATAGACAAACAGATCACCTGTCACATCCTCTCTTTCAGAAATTGCCAATAGTTCCCTCTGATGTTCAATACTATATTATTTTTAACCAATAGAAAGCCAAAGTTTTCATTTATCAAATAATGTATCATATTATGTTGTTTTCTGTAAAGAGGATTGTAATTTTGCTTTCAGTTCTCATGGGAAGCACATTGAAGAGTTTACATGAAGTTTTAATGGCTTTTGTTCCATAGTTAGAAAGCCAGAAAAATTGTATGAGACCTCATCTGCTTTTTCACATTATTATCTGTTTTCTTTGATCCATTATTTAATTAATAATTATTTATTGCAGCACTACCATTAGTACAAAAAAGTAGGGTTAAGTGTCATTGACAGCAAAAAAAAAAAAGAGAGACCCAGCTAACTACTTTTTTCTTGTTTTTCATGTGTATTCTTTATTTATTATATTAAAAGTAACTAAAATGCAAAAATAAGAAACTTTTGTGTTAGTTAAGGCTAGATTAGTTGAAATAAATAATAATATAATAAAAAAATTCATGAGTTATGCTCATGAGTAGCTTGTGCATAATGTACATTCACCAAATGATTTACAACTTATAATGGCATGAATAGTAGTTAGGGTTCAAAATAGAAGTATACTGTTATGAGTTTAAAGCTATTTAGGTAAACAAATGTAGTTTCATATTCCAATTTGAAGTCATTCTGGAAAGAAAAAAAGTTTATTTAAATTTATTTTGATTTGTTTTTGGTGGTTACAAGGTCGGTAAATTTGACAGACCTTGTATGAAGTTAGGGTAGAGAAAATAACATGAAATATAAAGCCTTGCTGAAAAAAAGTTTAAAATTTGTTTAGGATGTTTTAGAGATTACACAAATAAAATTATAGATTTTTGAGACAAAGAAAAGTATTTTCAGTCTTATTGTGGAATTCACTTAGCACTCATACTAATATATATAAATACTATATATATTCATGGAAAAATCCTTAGTAAAATACTTCATTAAACAATATGATTTTTTTTGTGTACAAAAGACTTACAATGTTTACTAAAAGTCTGCCATATTTGGTGGAAATACACAAAGCGTATTAAAAGTTATTTATGGAAACTATAATGAGTACAAAATGATTGAGGCTGGTTGACCTGACTGACCTTGTACTGAGAGAGTTAAACTAATTGGCTTAAGTAACTAATTAAGCTTTCTTTCAGCATGCTAAAAATGTTTTTTTTTATTTATCTAGATAATAAAATAAGTGTCACATGTTTTTTGTGTACTGCTCTGTTTTAGTTCTTGTATACAATTCATGTATACTGAATATCATTGGTTAAAGTCTACTCTACTTAACACATAATCAGTTTTTTATCAAAAATGAATATTCATATTGTTAATTATGGATTATACCCGCATGGTCAGGTGGTTAGAGCACTTGACTTGCAATCTGCGGGTTGCATGTTCGATCCCCATCCCACCAAACATGGTCACCTTTTTATCCATGGGGATGTTATAATGTGATGGTCAGTACCACTATTCTTTGGTGAAAGAATTGGCGGTGGGTGGTGATGACTAACTTTCTTCCCTCTATTCTTTCATTGCTAAATTAGGGACAGATGGCCCTTATGTAGCTTTGCACAAACTTCATAACAAACCAAACCAATTATGGATTTACCCTGACAGTATTATGCTACTGTTTTTGCACTATTAATGGCCTAAAATGTGCAAAGTTAGAGTGAAAAATAAGATTGAATACACTTGTTGATTAAAAGGCTGCTTATCATTAGAATAATACAGTATTCTATACAGATAATAATTAAAAAATATATTATGTATTATCTTAACCCATCAAACTTGTTTTGAATATTGGTAATCCAAATTTTATTGTCTGCATTTGAAATTTTGTATACTTTAAAATATAAAAAGCTTTTGTTAAAGGTATAAATATACCTTTAAAGAGTTTGCAAGTATTTTGTGGTATGTGTAAAATGTAGGAAGAAACAAACTGAGATTTTGGTTTAATTATTAGTGTTATAATGCAGTTGTGAAACCATACTTGTACTATTACTATTTTACATGGTACATGTTAAGCTTATTTTTTTACTGGATTAGAATATTACTTGTTTTAGTGTCTGGTCATAGGACATTCACACATCTGAATATGCAGTTTTGATTATTGTATAGCCTAAAATACACCTGTTATTTAGCTTTTTAAAGCATACAGAGGTTTGCTGTGGATTTACAGATAATGACATCCATGTTTCTGGACATGCTAAAATGTTACTTTTGTAAGAAATCTGATGTAATTGAAGAGAAGTTGACTTGAAATTTTTGTTTTTCTCTACAGGCTCTATCAAATGGGTTTTTTAATTTTGAAGATTTTGATGTGGATGAATATGAATATTATGAGGTAAACATATGGATATTTTTTTGTGGTAATATCAATATTGATTCAAGAAAAATTGTATAGATTATAATGAAACCTTTGCAAAAGTACTGTTGATCTAACTTTTACATATTTGTTTTACCTATAACTGGTAATATAATAATGAAAAATAATATTTTCTTAGGTTCTTTGAAGTGTAGTTATCATGAGAATTAAAGTAACATATGACATTGTATCCCTATTCACTGTTGTGGATGGTACAATTCAATCTTATTTCAAGCAGAAGGAAGTAGATGATAAAAATGAATAAATGACTTTGGGTTGCAAGAATGAAAAGAAAAAGTTGTGACATTGAATAATTGAAATAGAAATCAACCCCCAAAAAATGAAAGAAAGATAGCATGCTTCATTATAATTGTTATGTTATTCTTTAAGAACACTGAATGTTTATATTGTCTCATTTATGTTAGACATATGCACATTGCTGTCATATGGCTAGGTCTTGTCTGTACACCAACATGCTAAATTATGGTTATTTTTTTCTGTTTAGATATTATGTCACAATTAACTACACTAACCCTGTGAATACTGTCATACAATCCATATGACCTAATGTTGCTATCATTATATTTCATCCCAAAAATAAAACTAGTGGGTGAAATTATTTGAAAGTTGACAAGAACCTTCCCAAAATTATGTAGTATCAGAAAAATATTTAATTTTGATTTTTGATTAATGTAGTTATTTGCATTCAGACTCTGAATAGTTCACCTGCAAGGTGATTTTTATTTTGAGTGTAAAAATATTTATTATCTTACAGTTTCACATTTCATTTGCATAATCTCTAGAACCTCTTAACTGAATATCAAAAGTTTTTTAAAAGTAAACCTTTATAATTTATTTCAATTTTCTCTACTATATCACTAACTATAGCTATTATCATCAGTGTGTACAGTGCATTGAAATGTTTAAAATTAAGAACTTTAAATATATATACATATTATTAATCTCTTCATTGAATTGTCTTAAAATATCTACTTTGGGATATATGCATAATTTCGTGGTTTTACCATTTCACTTTTAGTTTATTTTTAAAGTTTTATTTTTCTTTTGATTTTTTGAGCTTTTATTTTATTTATGTTGAAGTGTCAACTGATGCCTTTGGGAAATTATAATGTTATGATCGACAGAGACACGTTAACTGCAGGCAAAATTACTCGCACCCGCTTATTTTCCTAAAGCATTCATGAGTGAAGCAACAACAGATAAACTTTTTAAAAAAATCATTAAATCTTTTGAAATACGAATTTTAAAACACAAATTGTACATAATTAACAAAAAAATATAAAATGAAAAATACATGCAATTTAATTGTCTATCAAACTAATATGTACTGGCAGGTCGCGGGTCCGAATCCCCGTCACACCAAAACATGCTTGCCCTTTCAGTCGTGGGGGCGTTATAATGTGACGGTCAATCCCACTATTCGTTAGTAAAAGAGTAGCCCAAGAGTTGGCGGTGGGTGGTGATGACTAGCTACCTTCCCTCTAGTCTTATACTGCTAAATTAGGGACGGCTAGTGCAGATAGCCCTCGTGTGGCTTTGTGCGAAATGCAAAAAGAAAGCAAACTAATATGTATAAGGTGAGAAAAAATAGTCAAGCATTAAGGACACTGATCTCGACATTGGACAAGCAGTAGTTAGCTTTTGTTTCAAAAAGTAATTTATGGCTTACGGTTCCTTCTAGCTTTGAGAAATTAAATAAGAAGACTGTTCTTTCTCTTGGTTATAAGCATGTCATTCAAGTCAAGAAAAGACTGTTGCTTAAAACAGATTACTTTAGGATATAGGTGTGCCATCTATCAGAAAAAGAGCAAGTAAGAAGCTAATTCTTGGAAGGACAACTTTGTAAAATGACACTAATGTTTAGACTTTGACCTAGATCTAATAGATGCCGGTCTAGACTGTCATAGAGGTACTGAGACAAACCTAAAAACAAACATATGCAACCAAATCTAAGATATTTCATCTACATGTACATCATATCACGAGAAACTGAAGCTTTAATTGTTTGTTTCAGAGGTTTCTTTCGAAATAAAGGAATAACTTAGATAATATAAAACTTTGAATAATAATGTACTTGATAATGTTATGTTCATTAAACTACATTGTTAATAAAGTGCTTTAATTAAATTTTGAATGTAACTCAGTAACACTTTGTGACATGTGCAGAAAGTAATTTAAAAAGTGCACTGGTAGTCATAGGGCTAATACACTACTACATGTGGCATCACAACATGAATGTCAGTTTTAGACTTTTTTACAGCATATTTTCCAGATTATTGATTTAATTAGTTTTAGTGAATGCAGATGAATGAAAAGCATTGATGACTTATCAGTTTTCATACATCTCTTTTTCTGTTAGTCTTTTGCTACAATTATGTACAGCATTCATCCATTTCGAAAAGGATAGAATGGAACCAAAAACCTTGAGAATACAATTAACCCCATGGAGACGGGGCATAATCCAATAAGAATAGCTCATATGGAGAATGATACACAGTGCAACAATATTTAAGGTAACTCTGAGCTTTCTTCACAACAATTGGTAAGATTTTGTTAAAGATTACAAGTATTTTGTACACAAAGGAGATTATTTTAATTTTGCATTTTAAAGATTTGATACTTTTGTATTTTAGTTATTTGCACTCAGACTCTGAATATTTCAAGTATTATTATCAACGTATTGTGCAATGAAATGTTTAAAATTAAAAACTGAAAAAATGTACACATACCTTTTAATTTTCTGTTATATTCCTAATTGTAAGTATTTACTTTTTCACAAATAGTTTATTTTTGTGTTTTATTTTATTTTCCTATCCTTTAGCATTATCAATTATTGCAACACATGTCAATGGGTGTTCACAGGGCATCTTCGGCAGTGACACTTTAGCCATCATCAGAATGTTGGGACATTTGCCTACTACTCTTAAGTCTGATAAACCAATACAGTTTGGCTTATATTTTAAAATATTATTAAACCTTTCTGATATGCATTTTAAAACATAACTAACACATAATTAACTAAAATGTAAAACTAAAACCTAAATATAATTTAACTGTCTATCTGACTAACATATTTATAGGTGAGAAACAACTGTAAAGTGTTAGCGAGTAGAAAAGCAAAAATGATGCTAAGAGCATTTGACAAGTTCTGTATGAGATTCTTCATGCCAATTTTAAACTAACTGTTGGGAAGTAGTATTTCGAAATGTGGTCCTTCTATTGGTTACAAACATCTACCTCAACTAAGTATAATTGGTTGAGAAATTGCAGCTCTTATGTTTTGAAAGTGGGTTTGGCATCTGTCAAGAGTCCCACGAAATTTGTTTATATTTTCTCCCAGTGTCCCCTAAGAAGCTTGAATGAAGAATGTGTAAACAGTGCAATTAACCTAGCTTCTTTCTATAAATAGAATGTTTAGTATATTCAACTCATTTTCAACTTATAAAATATAAAACTTTGTGAAATTGTGTGTCAAACTAAAGTTTAAGAATTTTTCTTTTGAAATAAAGGAATTAAAACTTAGATAATATAAAACTTTGAACTATAATGTAAATTTTAGTGCTAATTTCATTGTTGTTATAGGGTTAATAGATTGCAAAATTATTAAAGATGAGAATAGATGACGTTTAAGTTGATGAGTATGCTGAAGACAAAAGACTTTTGAAGTTTCGTCCTCTACACTTGTGTTTTTTCTACAACAGGCAGTTGCTCACCATTCCAGTGTATTCATCATGAATACTGTGCCTAAACAATCTGTTAAAGACTATATTTCTATATAACTTTGGTTTCTTTCTGCTCTATTGGGAGATAAATACAACTACAATTTACCAAAAACAAATTATATTTATGGCCAATTTTGGATTGTTGATATTATTAATCAAATATAGAATGATTCTGATAGTGAAGATTAATGTTTGGAGTCTGATTTGAGTGAAGAAGACTGTGAAAAAGTGACCATGTTGACTTTGATGAAAATGAGAGCTATAACAGTAGTGAATCTGAACAGGAAAGCTCAAGTGAATGAAATAACTTGTTAGACAACATAAGTTACCTACTTGGGGGGGGGGGTATACAAATATTCTGTCTCTACACTGGTAAAAACCACAATTGACCCATTGGTAATTAGATAATTTTATTTATAAGAGGCAGGAGTTGTTGACTTCATTTCTCTACTTCTGAACAAAGACTACAACCTATACACTGATTAATAGTCCACTAATTTGTTTTGTTCAGATATCTTCATGAACAAGGTATCCTAGCAAATGGAGCTATCCATCCAAACAAGAAAGACTTTCCAGAGGAATTAAAAGCAGAATGCCTAGATGTTGGAAAAAAAATGTATTCTTCCTGTGTCATGAACTGTCCATATACTAACTACAGTCCATAGTGAAAACACAAGAATAGTAGCCTGGAGAAGGCAAAGAGGCAAAAGAATTGATAAATCAGTTAAATCAGAAAAATGTATGAAGTGATACTTGAAGTTAATAATGCTATACAGTTTTAGTATACTAGAGAACTGCAGGCAACACGAATTTCCTGA
>NW_013666561.1:381299-382276 GCF_000517525.1 Limulus polyphemus | reverse complement strand
CCCCCAATAGCACAGCGATATGTCTGCGGACTTACAACGCTAGAATCCGGGTTTCGATACACGTGGTGGGCTGAGCACAGATAGCCCATTGTGTAGCTTTGTGCTTAATTACAAACAAAACAAAACAAACTTACTATGTAATATATATTGCATACACTATTTTAGCTTTTCATAGTAATTATATGATACACAAGCCAGTGTTTAGTAAGATCCACGAGGTTTGTGTTTTCAAGGTCAAAATTCCCGTTTATAATTTTCTGTACAACTATTTGTGTTTGATTTGTAAATTGGTGCTTCGCCCGAAACTGTACAAATGTCATTGAGCAGAGCCAATATGTTGTTCTATATCGACATACTTAACTCAATATACGGAAGGTTTACTTGAACATAAACAGTGTTTTAAACATCGTTTAACTCGTTATTTTACAAGTTCTCTTTAACATTTTTGTAGATCACAAACAATATTTTATCCAGTAATAAAGTGCTTTTAATTCAGATGGCAAAAAAAAAAACTTGTTTTTTAGTGTGTAATCAAAACAAATATGAAAATTATGTAGTTACTGAAAACAAATTATAATTATTAGGTTTAAATTAAGCTTGATACAAAATATATTCAGAAAAATATCGTCGATTTCATCATGCTTGGAGACGGGTAATGAAGAAAAACTTTAATATAAGTTTAACATAACAGCAAATGTACAAGGTTTTGATGACATTGATGTACATTTGTTGTTATGTTAAACTTATATTAAAGTTTTTCTTCGTTACCCATTCAAGCCGTCTCCAAGCGTTATTGGTCTCCAAGTGGGTTCCTCGTCATCGAATCGTCGATATCAGTGTAGGCCTAGGATACGAGTGTAAGTTGCATTTAGTCAACGGTTTTACCGCCGTCCATTGGTGTTTTATGTTATTTTCGTGGCTGTATAACTGATTCAGAGTTAAATAACCCAGTTCACATCAGGTGTAACAGACAAAAA
>NW_013666561.1:303302-380299 GCF_000517525.1 Limulus polyphemus | reverse complement strand
ACCCCGGGGTGCCTAGATACCTCTTATAAGTTTTGCAACAGTATCTGTGTGAGTGTAAATTACTTGTACCTGATGATGACAAAACGTTGTACATTTGCTGTTATGTTAAACTTATATTAAAGTTTTTCTTCCATTACCCATTCAAGCCATTTGCAAACAGTATTTTCTAAAAAATTGAGTTCTTCATCATCAAATGATGTGTATATCATTGGCTAATAATGACTTTGTATATTATCAATAGTGCCCTGCATCCCCTTGATATATAGCATTCTGTACTCTTTCCATTAACAATATTTTTACTGTATATCTAACTTAATCTTTATGCTTGGCTCGGACTGCTAACTCATCTTTCCTGCTGATGCTTTTTGCTTTCCTGTCATTCCCCTGAAACATGTTTTAAAATTTCTGGTAGTTGTTCGATTTAATCATTTTTGTATCATTTATTTCTTGATGAATGTTTTGTTACTTTTTAGCACACCTTTTCAACAGCTTTCTATGTGTTTCATCACATTTTTGGTTTTGTTCATGTAATGCCTCTTTTGTAATTTGTGATCACATTTCAGTGCTTTTTTTTCTAGCTTCTCTATTTTTTGTTTGAAAATTTCCAAATATATTTAAATTTGAGAATGACTTCTTAGACCTGTTCCTATTTAAAACTGTAAATAATCCCATTCCTGATACCAAGTTGTTATGTAATAGACTTTTTGGGAGAAGAAGATTGAATTGACATGTGGCTCATTAGCCTCACATGCTTATATAACAAATTTGCTTCTGTGACATATTTAAAACTCACAGAACAACATATGGATGTTTAATTGTTCAGTATGTATTGACACAGACAGTAAATCTCAATATAACCATGATTTTCACCATGCATTTTTTTACTTTGATTTTGCTATATAACTCTTTAAAGAAATAAACATTCTACTGGTGTTGCTTAATTTTAATTCAGGTCTGAGCCTCAATGGTCATAAGAACTATATTTTTCATAGTTTTTCTAGGAATCTCTTACCCAGCTACTATGTACTTTAAATTTTGACCAATTATCTACATAATTCTGACCTCAGTTTTTTTATAACTTAATGCTTTAAGTTACTTAAATAAAAATACAATGATTTTTATAAAGACATTCTAGGGCAAATTCTTCAATTAAAATCTGGCATGAAATACAGGGGTGTCATGGGGAGGGGGCAGGCCCCAAATTATGGAAGGAGCACTAAGTGTTCAGTTTCTCTGAAACATTTCTAGTCAGGCTGGATTAACATGTATATGCAAATTACACTATAGTGTAAGGCCCCTAGATGAATTGGAATGAGGCCAGTTGTCTTTACCCTCTCGTAACACTTTAGTAAATTTACCAGATAGTGTAGTATACCACTTTACAATCATATAGATTTCCCGATTGTTTATAACATCTTTTTTATAGTTTGGTATTGTAAATTTATGCATAAATCAGAAAAAAAACTGGTTTACTGTAGTAGAAAACTATAGAATATAATATTTGGAACAAATGCCATAGTAAAGGGTGATGCTAGACAAGATGAAGCTGTTGTGTACCATTGTAAAACCTTGATGAAAACTAATATATCAGGGTGATAGCACTTGCAAGTTATGATGAAAATGTTAGTAAAAATTCTAACAAGCCCATTTGAGAACTATGGTATATCATACTGCAAGCTAGAGCACTAATGTGAAAGCACTCATAAACTGGGATTAAAACCCTAGTGAACTATGATAAAACACTGGTAAGTCATGGAAACAGAAAACATTTAGCAACATTTCAGAAATACCGGTACATTATGAATACTCTAGCTACCAATACAAATGTTGAAACATTTAGCTACTTTGACACATTTTACTTCATATGCATGTACATATCACTTTTAACTGCTACAGTATCTTTTCTGGATCATTAATACATAGCTTACAAGGTAATTGACTGAAGTTACAGTGGTTTGATTGCATTTTTTAGCAAAGGATGACATATGATTGTATGATGTTGAATGTATATGAGAAGAAAAAAAAAGGAATGCTTTAATTGTTTTTAAGTCAATGCCAAAATCAGACCATGTTTGTGTTTTTTTAATATTTTGGTGAATTGAAATGGTGATATATATATATACATAGAATATTTTATCTGATTTGGGGTCTTCTCTAGCAACTTTCTCAGCTTCCTTATTTAGCTTTACACCTGCACCACGTTGTTGCTTTGTTTTTTACCATGCATCTGGGATCAGTCACTTTGAATTTTATGCAGTACAGCCCTGGGAGTTGGTGGCAAATATTATGTTGGTAGTACTGTCTGTTTGTGCTTCAATGCTTTCCCATGGTTTACTGTTATTTTAGTAAGTCTAGCTGTGCTGTATTAATACTATAAGTGCATCGATAAAATGCATTGTGTACAATTTTACTTGATTTTTCTCTCTGCTATATATTAGTAATTTTTTTACAAGAGTAACTGTCTTATAATTAGATTTTATGTTGTTTTGTTACATTGTAAATTGTAGCAAGTACACCAAACTAGATGTTTGTTTCAGAATGGAGGAAGCTTCCATCTGTCCAATCTGTCTGCTAGAAATGCTGAAGGAAGAAAGTGTTGTTTCCTGTGACAAGGGCTGTCATAATAAATTACATGAACACTGCATAGCTATATGTGAGTTAATGTTTTCTTTATGTGGTTTTTGTACTGCCATATTTCAACACTGTAGCATGTCTAAGTCTTAATACTAGCTTTTGTAACTTCTTTCAAAACTTTTATATTATTGCACCAAACAGTGTTTTACACCAATGCTTAATTTCTAGAAACAAATACCATGTCCATATTGTTGGATAGAGGGAGGGATATTCAGTTTTGGAAGAGAATAACTTAAATGTAATTGAAGCTATTATTTGAATAGGATAATGACTGGGATGGAGTAATGTAGTTGACTCTGTTAGTCAAATAACAATTAATGATTCACCTGAGGTAGTTTTAAGACTAATTATAGTGCTCCTACTCTAGATTAGAAAAAAAAAGCAGGTTCCAGACCTCAGATCTAGCATAAATTCAGCACTGCTTTACATTGTAACAATTGTCTGTTTTCACCTTATATATACCTTGTGACTTTGAAACGAAACTTAGAGCTTTCCAGCAATATTTTCTTTGTCATGAAACTTCATTGTAAATTATTTAGAGTTACTTTATTAGATAATATAATGAGTGCCCTTTTGTTAAGTTCAAAGTTACTTGTTTGATCATACCAGGATTGTGTTCTACTGGTGGGAACGTACAATTGGAGCTATTCAATATGTTATTTTATCATAGCAGGACTGTCTTATTGTTTAGTTTAACCATATCAACATATCCTTGCAGCTGTTAGAGGTAGTTTGATCATTCTAAGAATATAGTTATTATAGAGTTGCTTAGTCATGCAAGTACAATTGTTTGGGATGGTTATTACATCAGTGCTGGTAATTGTAGTTAGGGAATGTTTTGATTATTATAACACCGTCTTTTTATTGTTTGGGACTTATTTGATCATATTGAGATTGTTGTGTTATTATTATTAGGGGCTGCTGAATGTCAACGTCAGAATGAACCCATCTTGTGTCCATTATGTCGAAGTGAATGGGTATTTTCGTCAGACAGTTCACAGTAAGAAGTTAAAGTAGAATAAAAGTTTTCTTTTACTGATATCCAGGATATAAATATATTATCAGTTGTTTCTGTATACTAAAATTCAAGTTTTTTTAACCCTAAGAATTTTACTGAAATATCGTTACTAGAAGCATAAAAGCTGACAACTAGCCTATTGGATTCCATTGTGTTCTAGAAATATTTACATATATGTGCAAGACATGATGAGCAACATATCAGAAACTACAAGATGATCAACTCAGATTATAAGTTTTATATAATTATTAGATGAAATGTATTGGTAATGTTTTACAGTGCAAGTTATTATAATGTAATAATCCTTATGTATTCATTTCAGTTTTAGAATAGATGAAGCTTGAAAACATGATTTTATTTTTATATATTGTTTTAAGTGTCTTTAAACAATCAGTATATTTGACTGCTCTTTTGATTATTTTGTTAAGGAGACAAGTTAATCAGAGTGGATCACTGTATGTACATAACACATATATAATTTGATATACATACACAGTCTTTTCTTCTTGTAAATACTATTTATATCTCCAAGTTACAAAATGAAAGTTTCCTGTTTTTAAGCATTATCTTTTGCTAATACAAACATTTGAACATTGTTTTTGTTTTAATTGTGTTTATTTTCCAGTTTAGTTTCAAAAGCTCTAAAAAAGTCACCTTCAAATATGTCTGTTTATCTTTCAGATCAGAAAAATCATCATCCTTTACCATGGACAAAAACACTGAGTTGAGAGTTATACAAAGCAGACAATCAAATGAAGAAGAAAATGCCAAACTTTTATCAAACCTTTCATCCCAACATTCTTATAACCAAGGATTTGAAGACACATATAATATAGAATCCCAACACTCATCCTATCGTTCATCTCAATATTCACCTCAACCATCATCTCAAGACACACTTAATGTAACATGTCGACATCGTCCTTCAACCAGTCATTTAACCAACCCATCAATCCAACATTTACATAATACAACATCACAACAGTCAACCTATTTGTTACCTGAGTATACACCCATTTTATTGTCTCATCACTCAAGCAATTTATCTCAACAATTACTTAATACAAGTTCCCACCATTCATTCCATCCATCATGTCAGTATTCACCCAATCCACCACCTCATCACTCATCAAATTCAGTATTCCAACATACATCCAATGTATCATCAAAATGTTCACCCAGCCCACTTTTTGAAAACTATCACAACTCATCACCCCACTACTCTTTCAGCCCACCATCTAACCCATCATTTCAACACCATCCTAATGCAGTATCTCGTTCATTGTCTGTTGTGCCAACTTACCTCACAAACTCTGTTCTTCTTCCTAGAACCAAGTCCTTAACTCCTACAAAGTTAAAACAAGCTCAACCTTGGATAAAGGTATTCTAATTCTAAATACAATACTAAGTACAATAAAGTAATTTTTAATTAATAATGATGCAATTTAAACTTCTTTTTTGATGAAATTTCACTTTATAAATACATTGTGTCTTATTAATTACAGAGTACTTAGGTGTCTTTTAACACTATCACTAAAACTGGAATTTTGATTATTTTTATACTTAAAAACTCATTTAATTGCAAAAATAAAAGCTCTTTCTTTGATAAGCATTGTTCAATGAAGGTTTCCATATACTAGTTTTATACTGAAGCCATGACCATAAGGCACACAAAACATTTATTAAACTTTGAAGATAACCAAACATTAATGTTAAACCTAAGTGATTAGCAAAAAAGAGATTTTGAAATTATGTAAGCCATGGTATCCAAATAATGACTTATGCAATTTATAACTTATTCTTATGCAGTTAATCAACTAAGCATTAACATTTTTATGGAATGTTGTGATTTTTTCAAGGTTTTCATACACTAACATATGTTGTAGGTTTTTGGACAGGAGCTTGTTTGTTGCCTGATGTCTGACAGCTGGACAGTTCGGGAAACAGCTTTACGTAGATTGACTCAAGAAGTTAAGTCCAACTTGGCATTAAGCCAAGAAAACCCTGACCCAGGTGGAACTTTTCTGGGAGAAAATTCTGAGGGCCACAGTTGCTGGTCTGAAATAACAGTGAAGACATGCTGTAACATTCTAACCAGTATGATGTCTGACCCTGTGTACAAGGTGTATGTGGTCTGTCTGGTGAGTGCTTTGTTACTTACAGCAGAATGTGTTATTTTTTAATACACCAAATAATTTTCACTATAGTAATATATATTACTGATTTATGATAGTCAGTTTAATACTGTTACTCTGATACAGTGCATTTATAACTTGCAATAGTCAGTCTTACTTAGTTATTAAATCCAATGTTTACCATAAATTTCCAAAATTATCATGGTTTTCTCCAAAGTGACTTATCTATGCCTGATTTTAATTAACAATTTGTTAAGTATTGTACATTTTCTAACTTTAATTTTAAAAACTAAAGCAATACAACCAGATTAAAAAGCGTAAATTTCTACGAAACTGAGATAAAAGCTGTCAAGTGTGTTTCTGACCTTACTTCCATTTACAAACATAGCTATTCTCGTTCAGTGCTTCCCTGTAGTTACAAAAATTATTTTGCATGGTACACACCTTTCACTCCCATGCACCCCTGGATTCACATAGTTTGACTGATTCTTACATGCAAATTATCATGCAACAAACCCCTACCAAGAGTAATGCCACACACACCCAAGCGACTCATGTGACTCCCTCTATACTATTCTACCTAACTATCACTTCTCGATTGGCAGTGCTTCGTGCTCAGATGTTTAGTTTATGCTCTCTTCAAGTTTTTTTTTTGCTGTATCTTCTTATCAATTTCTCTCAACAAGTTTACTCTTTATTATACAATAGTGATATTTGTAACTTATCCGATGTGAGTTATTTTATATTTCTACCCACTTATGGAACTTAATACTTCATTACAATTTTTTTTCTACTTTTTATTTCTTTCTGCCAACATGGGTAAGTGTGGTTATTCAATTTGGAATTATGAATGCCAAATTCTAAGTCACCACTTCAGAGGTTATATCTTCTATCAGCACATATAGACAAGCTTCAGGTGGTGGTCCTCAACTGGGAAATTATCTGTTTACTTCATCAGGAAATTGCTCATTCAACGAGCTAACCTAAATAGGTCCTCAACTCGAGTTTGGGGGCCCACACATTTTGAAATGTGGTCTGCCAACTTTGGAAAGATAAGACATTATACTGTTATGGTTTATGAATTTGTTTACTGTTAATATGATTATCTGTAGTTATGTGGGTTCAATAACATAAATTTAGTTAGATTGGTCATGTTCAGGTTTGAAATTAGAGTTTAGTTGTATCCTTAACCCTGTAACGTTAAATTAGGCTTAACATGAGTCTTTGTTATTTTAGGATTACCTGTAAATCATCTTACTGATATATCATAAATTCAATTAACAATATTTTATTTCTTCAATACATCACATCTCATGTATATGTTATTGTCAATACACACTTAATCTTACAATATAACATCTATTTCATTTTCGTTATTATTTATCTTTTATACTTCTTCATATTAACTTTGTTTGTGTGGACCCCTGAAGCCGGGGTCCAAACAAACTTCTTTTCCAATATTGTACATACTTATTATTAGGCTAGAGTTTTTAAATTAGAGCTTAATGACATACTTTGTCCTGTACACTTTGATTAGGCTTAACAAGTGTCTGTTATTTTTGGTTTACTCGTAGTTCATCTTATGGGTAAATCGATAATTGAGTTAAATATCTTTTTTTCTTCTACACATAACATTTAATACATATTTTTATTTCACTACACACTTACTTAAATTTACATTATATCGACTATTCCATTTTCTTAATTCTTTATAATTCATACTTCTCACTATTTATTTTGTTTGTGAGAAACCCTGGGCGCTAATATTGCTCGCCTTCCTCTTACAACTAGTGAACCCATTTAGCCTTTGGGGCTATCTAGATTGGTTGATTGGTGTTTTATGGTGCAAAGCAACTATGCTAACTGTGCCAAACAACCAGTAAAAGTAAATTATAGTAAAATGTAAAAATAAATTGAGTTATAACCAAAATATGTCCAAATAACAGATAAAAGAATTAAACAGAATTAAAAAGACCAATTATTCTTCAAAAATTCAAAATACAATCAAGTTGGACAGTGTCACCATTGCCAATGACACTATCCAACATTAGGGGTAAACCCCTTACAAAACACATGTCTAAAATAGTGCAGCTGCTCACGGTCGTAATGATGGCACAACAGTAAAATGTGGGCTATTGTGACTTGAATGTCACAAAGGCTACACATTGGTGGATCAGTACCAGATAAAAGAAAACGATGAGTTAAAAAAAAGTGTGACCAGTGTGTAGTTTTGCCAGGACAACCTCCTGCTTCCAGTCATTACAGAAACAAGATGGCCACAGAGCAACAGAAGGTTTGATCCAGAAAAGCTAGTCATCCAGATTTTGTGAGTTTTCCTCCACCTGATTATAGCTTCCCTTCCCAGGCCTATATGTATAATCTGCTAGGCATACCTCAGCCTTTAGTAGATACGTTTTACAGGATAATTTTCCCCTCCTTCTCAAGATATTATGTTTCATGATGAGCATTTTTGTCTCTATTTTGGGAGAGGATACTTGCATACCTCACCCTACACATGCTTTGGTTCATTTTGTCTTAGCTTACTATCAGGTAGATTTTCTTCTTGATTCTATGTACTTAGAATCTCAGTTGCCTGTATGGGTAGTAATCTATTTTAATCCTATCCATTTTATTCCCCACCTAGTTTTCCAGCTTTGTCTTACCCTATCAACTCTCCTACAGGAAATGCCTTCCTTACACCTCCTTTCTTAGGTGTTCAACCTATATCTAGGGGATTTTTGTAGGATACCTCCTCCTCCTTCTGTCCATGTTGGGACATTTGCCATCTTCAATTCTTTCCCTCCACACATGGCGTTTTTGCTTTTGGGATCTTTTGGGGTGGGAGAATGTCTTGTACTGTTTGTTTACTATCCACTTCTAATAGGGACTTACAGCCGGCTCTTTTTATCCACCGGTCTGTCCATCTATCCTTCCTCCGTGGAAGTGTATCAGTGGAAGGCTTTCACACATTGGCCCAGGTTCAAGGATTTCCTGCTGCTCGTCCTATTGTTGCTGGTGTCTTCAAATTTCTCACATGGCTTTTCGACTGGGGGGCTTTGGTCTTCTCAATTTCAAGTTATTGGGATTTTATCCTATACCTTTCATCTTTCCCATTACTGCAAGGTTTTTCTCTCACTCATCCTTACCATGTTAATCTGTTCCTTCCAGATTCATCAACCTCCTCAGCGACATTTTTTTCAGGATTAGAACATTAATGTGGTCCTCCATTCCCTTACTTTACCTCAATTCGAACCTGTTTCCTTGTGTTCTTTGTTTCACCTGTCCTTTCAGGTATATTTCCTTCTCCTTTTTGCTTGTGGGCATGGATGGTCTGACTTGTTTCCATCGATGTTACTCACACACTTTACCACCATACCTATCTTCTCCTTTATCCAGATCGTTCCTTCCTTCCCAAAATCTCGGCAGCTCATGAGAGTAACTCCTCCTTTTCACCTATTTTCCTTCCCTCTATTTCTAATCTCTACCCATGTCCCAATCTGGATAGACTTCTATGTCCTGTGTGTACCTTTCATTGTTATATTGCCTGCAAGGTTTCCTTCTCAGTCCCGTCTCTTTATCTCATGACAACCTTCATCATCCAGAGAGATCTTTCCACTTTTACCCTCACCAATTGGGCTCTTCATTTAATCCAATTGGCTTATTCTTACTTGTCCCCTTCCCACCATACTTCATTCTGTGTTACCTCTCATCAAATCCAACACCTTACTTTTTCCCACGATTCTCATCTTCATCAGCCTTTGAAGGAAATCATACAATCGGGCGTGTGGACCAACCATAACACGTTCATCTCCCAATATTTACATCATATCTTGGTTTGGACCTCATCGGGTTTTCACCTTCCACCTGTGGCTGTAATTCAGACTTCTGTGTGACTCTGACACTGGGTAAGTCTTTATTAATTCTTTCTTTTTTTCAGGAGCCCATTCTTCATACCTTCACTACATGGATCCCACTCTGTGGCGAGCGGTGTCTCATTAGGTATTCTTTAACTCTAAATCCACACTGCACGACATATCGACTAGCACTTCCCTTTCCATGGTTTTTGCTCACCTTTGAGATGGGGTGTTTCACAAGATCGCTTGTAGGTGAATAACCTCACAATATTTGCTTCATAAATTGGCCCATCCCGGACAGTACCACACATGGACTTCGTAGGTAAAGCAGAATGGGATAACTGCCCATCCCTGCTATGCCTTGATTGAATAAATCAGTATGGTCTACTTTCCAAAATAGGGTTTTGTGATCACCCATTGCACTGTTTCAGTTGATGTCTTTCATCTGGGCTCCGCAATGCATTCTCAGTCCCCCCTTTTCTTTTCGTGGAGTATGGGAGTCCTAACCACTTAATATTTCCAAGTTGCTGGGGTGGTGGTCGACCATGGAGGCACCCTGCTGGATGGGTTCCATATAAGATGGCTATAACCATTCAGTTCAGAGTAGGGTGGTGGTGTTCTGATGTTGTAGATGACGTAATATCCTCCAAATTGTGATTAACCATAAAAGACGTCAAAATGCAGTTCATGTCCTTCGATTGGGAGCCCTCATCCTACTCTCACATGGATGTCAGTACCACTCGTGCTGCTTTTGGATTTTGAGTGAACCAATCAACATAAGTTCTTACACAGGTTTAAGGTTGTCTATCTTCCTCCTTCTGTATTGTGGGTCACAGAAGAGATACGTGGGATTATTCCAGTTCTATCCTTAGCTCTCACTCATTCTCTCTTATTACATGGATGGTCCTGACCTGTTTTATGGTCACAGGAGTTGATTGCACATATTAGAGTTTCTTTTGATACCGGGTGTCAAATACCTGGATCTATAGCTCAGAGCTAATCCTGTGTAATTCCCAGGAATTGGAGTATTTCTCAATTCCCCGGTTCTTGGGTTTGAGGTGAAGATAGTATGATCTTCATCCTACCCTCGCACGGATATCGGTACCCCACGAGGAGGTTTTGGATGTAGCCCTAGCCACTTTACGCCATGTGATACATCCTTGTTTACCCACTTTTCTTATTGTGGGATTGAGTTACTATATCATTCTCTAGTTAGGATCACTTTTCTACTACATTCTTTACCACTTGGATGTGCTTCTCTCATTTTCCCTCATAATTTATTACACATCCTACAAAGATTATACCTGGATCAAAAGTGGTGCGGTTCCCCTTTTTGTATCCGACTCTCTTATCTACAGAGGTATCCTTCAGATGTTTTTGGGGGGTATCTTTGTTCTTCCCTCGCACCTGTCCCTCCTAATCAATGTGGGATTCTAGCTCATCTTGTGAGCGGAGAGAAGTATTGTATCGGAAGCTACAATTTCCTATACTGAAAATGTATTTCCAATAGGTACTTCCCTCTTCTTACACTTCTCACTCTTCCTCCCCACTCACTTCAGGTGCTTCTGTCGTCTATCAAACTTTGAAGTGATAGTTTGGAAGAGGCGGATAGAGGTAGTCACATGCGTCATGTGAGTGTACTATTCTCCTATTGGTGGATAAGTGATGCATGATGATTTGCATAAGAGACACATTGGAATCATTTGTGGCATGGGTAATAAAAAAGTTCGCATCTAGAGAGCAGCAGTGAACGAGAATACCCAATGTTGTGAGAAGAGAGTACTTATTAGGAATACATTTTCAGTATAGGAAAATTATATATTACAAATAATACTTTTCTTAAAAAATCAGATTTCAGAATAGTAACATGTGAAACTGCCTTATTAAATATCATTATAATCTTTTATATTACTAGCATACTGTAGTCAGCCTCATTATATAGTGTATTGTGTTAATAGTACTTTTTTAAGTCAATCATATGTTATTGTTAGAAGAAAATGTATAACTAGAATATTACATGCAAGTACCATATTAAAGTATACATGATCAAATAATTTAAATTTTACAAAGACAAGCACTATAGCTGGGTTACATATATGTCAATCCCTGCTAGTTTTTATAAAGTTAAAAGGATTTTTTTTTCATGTTTGTTTCCTTTTTATTAGCTATATACAAAAGAGTTCTGTGAAATAATTAGGGTGATGAGGCTCATGATATTTTCTGTATGCTTCTCTGGAAACGTTACTTACTTACTCAGATGAAAATTCTTTGAATAGTGAAATTCCAAAACATGCATACCTCCACTGCCACTAATAACTATTTCTCAATCTCTATCTTCTGTTGTTCTTTGCCAACTAAACATCGTGTTCACTTGCTTCAGTCTTTTATACCCCACTCTACTGCCCTTGGCAATATCTGTTTGCAGAACTTTACACCAGCCCTCACATGCCTTCTATGCAGGTACTGTATATGAGCACTAAAGAGTCACGTTTTGTGGTTCACATTTTCATTTTTAAACTTTGTTTTGGGGCTTTGGATCCTCTTTATTGGGCTCATTCCATGACATATATTTTTTGGCCTGTCATGTACCAGGGGTTATGAACTTGATAGCAGATCATCTTTCTAGACCCCATCAGATTCTTCCAATAGAATGGATGTTGCATCAGGAGGTCTTTCAATGGATTTGTTCTCATTTCGAATCTCCAATGATCGACACCTTTGCAACCCATTGGAATGCTCACCTACAGTTGTTCTGGTCTCTAGTTCCGCATCCATGAGCTCTGGCAGTAGATGCTTTCAGTCAAGACTGGATGGGATTACATTTGTATACCTTTCCTCCTATTTGTCTCTTACCCAGAGTCTTGTCTATAATTCATTCCACCCATATCAGGTTCTCTTGATAACACCCTTTTGGCCTGCTCGGACATGGTTTCCTCTTCTTTGGTTGCTCCAGGAATGTTCACCACTTCCACTACCTCTTTGCCCATCCTTGTTGAGACAACCTTGGTCCAACATTCAACACCCGGACATTTGACAACTCAAACTTCATGCATGGATGTTATGTGGTCCTTTGTTGGACATAGGGGTTTAACTTCTAAAGTTTCTGTTTACTTGAATAATTCCCTCTGTCGACCTACTATGGCATTCTATCAACGGAAATGGACTACATATCATCATTGGTGTCTTCAAAGAGCCTTCAATCCACTTCATACAACAGTTTCCATAATATAACGTTTTTTTGTTGTGGATTTTTGAGAGGTTTGGCTTCTTCTACCATTGCATTATATAAAGCATCTTTAGCTGCTAACTTTCGATATTCCAAGTATAGTAAGTTTTGACTCTCCTTTGCTATCTCATCTCTTATGATCCTTTCATATTCTTCAACCCAAACGACCTTTTCAGTTGCTTAATTGGTACTTTAGAATTGTTTTACACGCATTATTACATCATCCCTTCGAACCTGTGGCCTCCTGTTCATTGTATCACCTTTCCCTCAAGGTATATTTTTTATTGTTTTTAGCTTCTGGACACCACTGTCCTGATTTATTTGCCATCCATGTTCAGCGGACTCTTTATCATTCCACCTATGTTTTGCTTTATCCAGACAGATCCTTTCTACCAAAAACTCTCACTGCCAGAGCAGGGAATACATTCTTTTCTCCTATTCATTTACCAGGCATTTCTCATCTTTACAGTTGATCAGACCCAGATTGTTTGTTGTGTGCAGTCAGAATGCTTAGATGTTATGTGGCTCGTACAGAACTGTTCAGTGGCCCTAGGAACCGGATTTTTATTCTTTGGGCTCCTGCAGTGTCCTGGGATTTATCACCCATTATATTAACCAGGGGGCTTCAGAAGTTGATTCATATAGCCTATTCAGGGTTATCTGTTGAAGATCAAAATATGCTCCATGTCACTTCTCACCAGATTCAGCATCTATCAATGTCATTGGCTGCTCATCTGAACTGTTCTCTGGAGGATATTTTGTGGGCCAGTATGTGGACTTCTCCCGACACTTCATTATCTGGCAGTTTCCTCTTCCATAGGATCTTGCTTTCCCCCTGTGGCTGTGTTGACTAGGAGGTGAGTAACTTTCTTACCTGATTTATGGGTTTTTTTCTTTTAGGGTCCCTCTTTATTTTTTTGGAACCCACTCAGTGGCCAGTGTTGCCCAGTCAGGTGTGCTTGTTTTTTTTTCAATTCCGCACTAGCAACTTTTATATTGGTTCATGGTTGCAATGGGCTTTGTCGAGACGAGATGTTCCATAAGACCATCTAGACTCAATCTTGGATGGTAGTCCTATCTCACAATTCACTGCTACTCATGGACTATCATGGGTAAAGCTAAAGGGATTTTGCCAGTCCCTGCTGATGTTCGAACTGAATCAGTCAGGATCAGTTTGCTTTTAAAATTTGGGGAACATGGTTCACCTGTTACACTGTCTCCGAAGGCCTGTTCCTCGGGCCTCACCACTACGCACATGTCCCCCCCCCAAAAAAAATTCTGCTAGCGGAGCTAGAGAGTCCTTACCACACCCAGGTCTCTGGAAGTTTTTCCTATATCTTGGTAGGAGCAGGACCTACCTACACGGGATCCTACTCATAAAATCAGTCCAGATTTGATGCTAAGCTATCCAGTGGGGGTGTGCTTGGACCCCTAGGTTATTCATACAGGGGATCTACTATCTCTTCGTAAATCCGAACACAATGCAATCCTGTCTTAGGCCCTTGGTGAAACAGTGTTCCATGTCCTCTCCATAATTCCGTGGGTAAGTGGAATTCTCCTTATCCACTTTGTTTGGGAGTGAAGATGACTGTTCATCAATCCAGACTGGATGAGTTCTGGACCTTGGGTGGAGTATGGCATATATGATCCTGTCAATCTGAGCCTGGGATGTTGCCTTTTGGACTTCTTCAGGTTGATCAGAAGGATAGTCCACTTTGGTGTTGCTTTCTCTCTTTCATAAATCCATTAGTTCGAAACGCATCATTCCTTGGCTACAGATAGGGATCCTATCACAAAAATATGCATATATTTGCGTTCCAACTGCCCTGGCCACCAATGTGGGATATGGGTACCATGACCCCTTAAATCCAACCCCGAGTCATAGCTGTGTGGTTGGGGCTGGCCCATCATAC
Source organism: Limulus polyphemus (assembly GCF_000517525.1). Taxonomy (NCBI): domain Eukaryota; kingdom Metazoa; phylum Arthropoda; class Merostomata; order Xiphosura; family Limulidae; genus Limulus; species Limulus polyphemus. The sequence continues at coordinate 365,519 of NW_013666561.1, read as the reverse complement.
TTATTTGTGTAATATTCCACCCTTTTCACTTTTCAGTAGTTCTGGGTGAAGAGCATACCTGTTCTGGATGTAGTGCAGTTTATCCACCTGGATACCACTTATCGTGGTACACCTTTGTTCTGTGCAGATGCTTTCTGTATGAACTATGCCCTCACCGGTTCCTCCACCTTCTCACTGTGGGATTCTAGCTATAAGTGGCAGCAGAGGTGTGAATGTTTTGGAAGTTATCATTATCCTAATCTGAAAATGTATTTCCAAACATACTTACTTCTGCTGACACTTTCCCTCCCTTCCTCCCTACTAAGAGCCGGTGTTAGTGACTGGGATGGAGTAGGTCTAGAAAAAGTGATTATACTGTCTGCATACAGTGTATATATATAGTACCTGCATAGAGGGCATTTGAGGGCTGTTGTAAAGTTTTGCAAATTAGATATTGCCACGGGCAGTCGAGTGGGGTATAAAAGACTGGAGCAAGGTGTTTAGGTGGCAAAGAACAACGGAAGATGGAGATCGAGAAACAGCTATAAGTGTCAGCAGAGGTAAGTATGTTTGGAAATACATTTTCAGATTAGGAAAATGATAACTTTTGATTTACTCTATTAACACATATATATAGTGATTTAGGCAGCTTTATAAGTACAATACTGTGAAATAGCCATTGGTATGTTCAGACATTTTAAAGGTGGTTTTAAAAGGGCAATTTTTATGACCATCATTTTGTTTCATCATGATCCCTACTATTAAGTACTACTTTACTTAATAATAAATCCATAGTTCATAGAAATACATAATGCAATATTGCCCCCTTGAATACTTCACAGATACTAGAAACATCTTTGAAATTTGTATATCATAATGTACTAGTTATTAATTGAAAGATCTTATTCTGAAACTATGAATTTGTTGTTTAGCGATGTCTGCGAGCTGTTTTGGCCTACAGTGAATGTAAAAGCGAGAAAACAATAAGATGGCTTCAAAACATGGTGGAACCTGTTGTAAAGGCAGTACTGCTAAAATGTGCCGACAGTAACCGGTAAGAATTTGATTTGAGGTTTGGGCATATTCACATAAATGGATTATTAGCTAAGAGTTGTGCTAGATAGGACTGTAATTAGTTTTGTTTGCAAATATGTAAATTTTGCACTTTCATGTAGCCAAAATAAGCTGTACACCAAATCATAAATGATAACAATAATTCAATACAAATGATAAAGTACATGTGTGAATGCTGTATTATTAAATAATTCTTAATTTAGAAAAACTTCACAAAGTAACCAAGAGAACAGATGAAATCAATTTTAAAAAATAATAACAACAACTGTTATGAAAAAAGTTGTTTATAGTCTCTTGCAGAAATTATCAACTTGTATCCTATAATGTATTAATTTTCATGTTTTCCTAATAATTATATTTATGTCTTACACATGCTCCAGCAATCAATACATTGACATATTTCCTTCTTATACAGTTTTTTGATACTTAAGCTATTATTGCTGATAAATTTTATACTATTAATGTGTTTGTTTTCTGACAGAGAGGATGCCTGTATAAAAAGAACAAATAGACATAAATACACATATTTAAGTTTGTTTGTTTTAGAGCAAAGCCACATTGGGCTATCTGCTGTGTTCACCACAGGGAATCAAACTTAAATTAGAAAATACTATTTTAATGATAATAAATTACTTTCTTATTATGTTAAAATCCACACAAAGTGAGTGAGTGACAAATGGTGTTGACTTATAAACCTCTTATTTATCATTATTTTAAATAAAGTGTTTATACTTATATTGATGCCTTTCTCTATAATAGTTTCTCTTAACAATGTTATTTACTAAACATGTGTATGCCGCATGTTTTATCGTACATTCCATTTTATTCTTACCATTTAAATCTGTTCTTTCTAAACTTTCGATTGAATACAAAAACTCAATCAGTGCTAATGTTGCTTTTTGTAGTTCGAATATTATGAACTACCTTGTTTTTAAAATATTAACGCTGATGAAATAATTTAAAGAAATTCCGAAATGTCCATATTAAAAATATTTTTTGGTATTTATTATAAAACCTCTCATGTTATGTTGAAATTATTACTTTTGCATATCTTTGTAATTTTTTTTACCCACATTGTTTTCGCTTTTTGAAAGGAAAACAAGGCAGCTTAGCATAGCAACCATTATGGAATTAGGAAGAGGACAAGCAGGAGCTTTGGCAGTGAGCACTCATGCTCACATTTCAGGTGAGATTTAAAACATTAGAGACTTTGTAATTAGCCTTACACTTTGTTGAATAAGTGGTAAGTAGCCTTTAAAAATATTTGGTTCAACATAATCCCATTTTATAAAGGAAACCTGTTTGTTAGAAGTACAAATGAATTTATTGTTTTATTCTTGTAATAACATTTATCATTTTATTCAGCAATAAAAAAAGCAATATAAAATTAAACTCTTCCAGATCACAAAAGTCTAGGAGGAGTTCCTTTTGTTTTGAAATGTATTCTTGAGACTTCACCATCGTATAGTGTTCCTAGGGCCTGGCAGTGGGCCTTAGGTAGGCTTCTTGTGAGTAAACGCTTAATGGATGAGTTTCCTCAGGAGTTCTTGCCACACTGTGAAGAACTGAAGAACCAATTTGACAGAAAGTGCAACTTAACGATGAAAAATTGTGAACTTTTAATCTCCACTTTGGAATTTGCAGTGAATGTGGTGAGTTTTTTAAATATATAGTTTTTTATATTTAGTAAATTGATCAGCAACATTCATTAGGTTGGTTGGTTGGTTGTTTGGTGCTTTACGGCGCAAAGCAGCGAAGCTATCTGTGGCAAACAACTGGTAAAAACAATGAAGGTAAATTAAAGTAAAATGTAAAAAACAGCAAGTTAAAACCAATACATGTCGGTATAAGATTTATATAGAATTAAAAAAGACGTATAGTATGTAAAAAATTAAAATACAATCTAATCAGACAGTGTCACCATTACCAATGACACTGTCCAGCGACAGGGGTAAACTTTTAGAAAAAATTTTTTTAAAATGGTCCCACCACTCACGGTCGTAACGACAGCATGACAGTAAAATGTTGGCTATTGTGACTTGAGTGTCACAATGGTTACACATCGGTGGGTCAATACCTGATAAAAGGAAACAATGGGTTAAAAAACTATGTCCAATGCGTAGCCTTGCCAGGACTACTTCCTCCTTCCGATCCTTACGGAAGCAAGATGGCCAAAGAGCAAAAAAAAGGTTTGATCTCGAAAAGCTTGTTATGGCGTTGCTCACTCCAAGTCGACTGCCAACTGGCACGAAGCCGTGCCTTGAAGACAGGACCATAGTCCATGTATGGGACAGGCATGGCCGTGATGGCACCAGAGCAAACAGACTTAGTTGCGGTGTCAGTGAGCTCATTCCCGTGAATACCGACTTTGCTAGGGATCCAGAAAAACTGGATGGAAATAGAAGATAGAGAAAAGTGGGCCAATCGGTGTTGAATATTGATGAGAACAGGCCAAAGAGCAACAGAAGGTTTGATCTGGAAAAGCTTGTTATGGCGTTGCTCACTCCAAGTCGACTGCCAACTGGCATGAAGCCGCGCCTTGAAGACAGGACCATAGTCCATGTATGGGACAGGCACGACCGTGATGGCATCATAGCAGACAGACTTAGAAAAACTGGATGGAAATAGAAGATAGAGAAAAGTGGGCCAATCGGTGTTGAATATCGACAAGAACAGGGTGAGAACTAACGTTAAGCGATTCCAGGGCCAGTAGAGAGCTAAGAGAATCAGTGTAAATAGTACAATTACTGTACTGCATAGCTTCTACATGATCCAGGGCAAGAGAAATAGCATACAACTCGGCAGTGAACAAAGTAACTGTAGAGGGGATCCTGCGAGCAAGTACCGAGCCACAGCAAACCATGGCAGAACCTATAGAGTCACCCAATTTCGAACCATTTATGTAAATGGGAAGAGAAGAATGGCTCGAAAGATGTTCAGCAAAGAGAAGACGGATACTTCCAATCGGGAGTATCCGCCTTCCCCAGATGACTCAAGGAAAGGTCACAGGATGGAATGGTAATAAGCCATGGTGGAATGGGCTGATCACTGGGGGCAGCAATGTCATCCAATGCCAGACCCAATTCAGCCAGTAGTGCCCGGATACGAAGGCCAACCGGAGGAATAGCAGACCATCTGTTCTGAAAGAGCCTTGCCCACCGAGGAAGAAAAACACAATCCCAGGTGGGATGCCGTGGTAAGGATCGAAGCTTAGTAACATATTGTAAAGAAAGTTGCAAGTGACGGAGGTGAAGAAAAGATTCATGGGACTCAGTGTACAAACTCTGGACTGGAGAAGCGCGAAAAGCACCGGTGCAGAGCCGAAGCCCCAGATGGTGAATGGGGTCCAGCATCTTCAGGGCCGAGGTCCTGGCGGAACTATAGACCAAAGACCCATAGTCCAGTTTGGATCAAATTAGAGCACGATAGATCCTGAGCATAGAACATCGATCCGCTCCCCAAGAGCTGGAAGAGAGGACACGGAGGATGTTCAGAGCCCTTGCACACTTGACACGTAGCTGCTTGATGTGTGGAATGAAGCTAAGCTTACGGTCAAAGATAAGCCCCAAGAACTTTGCCTCAGGGACCACACAAATAACTGTATCGCCGAGACAGAGCCCGGGATGGAGGTGGAGACCCCACATTCATTAGAGTTGAGTATAAGTTTGATAATTTAAATAAACATAACTTTTATGTAAGAAACCAATCTAAAATCATTAGTTTCTCAACTGACACAAAAAGGTTTATCTATTTAAAATGTTTATTCTATATGCAGTTACATTTTAAACTTTGTTTTTATTTCGTCAATAATGTAGGGAATATTAACTACTTTTGTTTTTTTAACTACAGATGTTGTTTTTGTCCAAAATATAATTAATATGATTCAGGATTTTGTTTGTTCTTGTTGTTTTTTCTTGGAGGGGGGGGGGGGTAATCAAGATAATGAAAGACTGAAATTTTAACTACTTTGTTTATAACCCCAATCTGGTAGGACACACATTTTTCTGCAGTCATTGTAGCATAGACTGAACAAGATCCCAGAACTGTTTTGTTTAGTTGTATTTTTATTCATTGAGATGTATAATACATCCTTGGGACAAATACTGACAATATTGTTCAGTGAAGAATCTAATACTCAAGTACATCCCAAAGAAATGTTATCAGATTCAGATCTGATAACTGTGCTGGCCAGTAAAAGAAGATATAACAGAAATAACTGTTGTGCTTTGGAAACCAGAGTTGAACAATACATGCACTTTAGATTGTCGCATTACCACCTTAGAAGAGTTCTTGTTTATTAAGGTGAAAAAAGCAGCATGTTACACTGTCATAGCAACATATTGTTACCTTACTCTTGATACAGAAAACATTTGAAACAACACACCTCATCTGACCACATCACATATTTCCAGTCATTTATTGTCTGAAGTTTACACTGTAAGGACTGCTGAAGCCAAATTTTTCTGTTTGTGTGTGTGAGCTAAGCAATTGTCAGCTGTTCTGTTTCAGTAATATCCTTCACGTGGTATGACTGGAAAAAACATGCAAATTAACTATGATATAATTACATCTCTGTACTCCTAGGTCTTATGTATTCACCTGACATATCAGTCAGATAGTCAACACATGTGAGAGGTACTAATGAGTGGTGATTCAAAGTAATTAATAATTTTACTGTTGTTTTTAACAATGATTTGTTAGTAAAATAATTAATTAATTAGAGTTATGACCTTGTGTTAAAGAGATAAGTATGAGTTTTAAGTATATAAAAAAAAAGGATATGTATGGTAAGATTCCCAAATTTTGTGATAGATTAATAAATATAATTATGATTTTTAACTATGTTTGAAGAGATAAAAGGTTAACACTTGAAGTTACTGACTTTTTGGTTGTAGCCATGATCTGTTGCAGGGTATTTTATGTGTGAGCACTTTGTGTTTAAGAAATGTTATAATGAATTTCTTGCACTAAAGTGCTTTTCTGTGCATGATATTTTACAATATACAACTTTCAAATCATAGATTACTTTAGTATACAAATCACATAATATTACTTGCTAGCTTTTGTCTTTATATTTGCTCTAACTTGGAAACTAAATAATGAGAAATACGTTTAAATTCATTTGAGGAGGAGGGAAAACATCTCCATGTAGTGCATAGTCTACAAAAATTCTGTATATGTCTATGTTGATAAAAGTACAGTAAATAAAATATATATTATTGTAACAATTAGACAAGTGTATGGTAAATAAATGATGTTATAATATACAGTAAATAATATCTATCATTGTAACAATTGGACAAGTGTATATTAAATAAATTATGTTATAGTATACAGATAAATATGAAATAGTATAGTGTTATAACTGCAGTATTGAGTAACTAATTATATGGCAAATAACAAACTTTTAAACTGTTATAATAAGTTAAGTGAACAGTAACTTAGGTGATTTAGCTATAGGTACTTTAGTTGGACTAAAAAGACTATTTTAACAGCCATGTGAATTAATGTTTAATAGTCAATGTAATATCTAGTATTAGTGTTTGTATATTCTTGAACCAATAGTACATCTTGTTTTTGTATAAACTCTCCTTGAAGGAGGTATCTTTAATTGTGTTTGAAAATTTACAATACAGATTATGTCTTTAGAGTTAAGGTACAGATTATGTTTAAATGGAAAATGCAGAGTATATATTAGGATTTAAGATTGTGTATGTATGTGTTTAAATGAAAGGTACAGATCTTCAACATGTGTTTAGATTTAAGATACAGACTATGTGTTTAGGTTTTTGAGATTATGGCTAAAAAATTTTACTAACAGTGAGGATACATGACATTCTGTATTATTATAATAGATATGTATTCAGATTTAAGATAGAGTATGTGCTGGCAATGAATTAATTTGCAGGGAATCATAATTCAAACATGAAGAACAAGACAGCTGCTAAACAACATTTTATTACAACACACAATCTATTTTCAGCAGCTTTCTGTGAAAAAAAAATTAAATAATTACATTTTATATAATCAAAAAAAGCAAACAATGATCAAGTCAGTGAAGCTGTAAGATTAATATAAGTTATTAAATCACAGTTAGAAAATAAATATAAAATTAATATTCATGGATACATGAAATGAATATGGGGGAATATAGGGCATGGGTAAAGGTAAATACTGAGTAATTAAACCATTCAAAAACGTTTTAAATGAAAAGGAACTGCATGGAAGTGTGATTGAGAGTAGATCAATATTTGTTTATCAGTAGTTTCTTTGATTAATAATTCCATTTCAGATTCACCTGGATTGGGAATTTTTGTATGTGTTTAAATGTAAAATATGAAGCATGTGTTTATAGGTGTGAGATTTCATGTTTTAACTATTTCTAAAAACATATTCTTGCTTGAGAGTTAGATAAAATATAAAGTGTTGAACTATTTTTAATTTATACTTGGTTTTTCAACTGAATTCCCAATAGAATACAAAGCAAATGTTATTGTATTTTATGTTAGAAAGTAATTCACTGTATGTGAGTTATCTTAGTGACAAAATTAACTCTTTTTTTTTGTTTTTATTCCGATAGTTCCATCACCCCCACATTACAGTTGTCAGGGTAGCTGAACAAGTCTTCCTCACAGGTGCTCAGTTATGTCTTCAAATTTCCCCTATTTTCTCTCAAGTGTGCCAGATGCTTTCACGTGTGAGTCCAAATCTTCAGCAACATTTGCGCAAGAAATTACGAGTTGTTGTTCTGAACACTAATTTTGGGTGCAAGAGGGAAGTGTATGGTACTGATCTGAGTGCTTCTGTGTTATCTACCACTTCTAAAACCTCCAGGAAACAGAAGATGCTTTGGGGAAAGTGGAGTAGTTTACCTGATTTAAACATTAAGCAAGAAAGAACTTTAGTGACAGACAAGTTAGTTTTTGAAGAAGACCAGCACATCACCTCCAATGTTTCATCTTTTCAGAAAATAGTTAGAAGCGTGTCACACAATCCTTTAAGAACTCGGAAATCCTGTGAGAATATATATAGTTTTTCCCCCTTATCTCGATGTCAATCCCTATTTTCAGTTAAAGATAGTACAAAGAGGTCAACACATAAACTACCAAGACCTAGGTACTTACCAATACCTAATGCCACCAGTAACACTTTAGTTAGTGGATCTGCATTACACCACATTAAAGGGGATTTTAAGCTAAACTCAAAATGTTTGACAACACCTGAAGCTTCTGAACCACCTACCCTGGTTCCTGTCACCTGTTCTTTTGTATATAGAGGAACTTGTGAATGTGAACAAACAATTAAATTTACAGAGGCTTCTTATGGCCATTCTAAGAACAAGTCAACAACCTTCACCTCTCTCTCTAAATCTCATCAGAATATTCCTAGGGACTTGATAGATCTTTCTCCAACTTTATTATCAGCTAATATAACAGCAAGTTCTTATACACCTGTATCCTTTCAATCTGAAGTCACTACACCAACTTCACCCATGACTACACCATCAAAGGTGGCTGATTCTCCAGGTTTGTAAAATATTCTCTTCTCTACATTTTGTGGATTTTTTTTCTTAATGAGGATTGTAATCTTTTAATGCTAATTAGGACTTATTTAGCTCTAGTATTTTGTATTTTTTATATTTAATTATTGCTATCCTCATAGTTTGTTTCTATTCTAACAATTGCTAGTATTTGTTTAAATGTATTGTGTTTTTCATTACTTTTTGTACATATATAAAGAAAGATCACAAGACTAAGAAAGTTGTTGTTCACTTGAAGCATTATGGGGATATGTTTAGAAATTATTCCTTGCAGTTTGTGTTTTTGGTAAGCATCAAGTACTGGAGAATAGATGTCACTGAACAAGTTATAGATTATTTAATCACTTCATTAGGCTTGTGCCCATGGCTTTAATCCTATGTTATTCTGACTCCATTCAGAAATCTTTCTGTAAGTGTAACACACTCACTGTGTAAGTATGCGAGTGATTGCATTTATTCTTGGAAAGTTATTTTAACATCTTGACCAAATATAAGGTCTTTATTTAAAACGAAATTTCAAAAGCAAAGCTTGGTTGCTGTGGTAACTCATCACTTGGTGTCACATAACTGTTATACTATTTACTTGTCTAGGTGATAGTTATCTGCTTGGGACTTTAATCCTGGTAGTTCATGTGGCAGAGCATCAACTTTATTTTGTCAAAGTGTGCAATAAATGTTTTAGGTTTAAGCTTCAGCCATGGCAAGTTCCTGATTTATTATGTTGGTATGATAATAGCTGGTTTGGCAACAATATAAATTCAAGAGAAATCTCCCTCAAAGCCTTGAATGCAGGACCTTTGACTCAAACAAGTGCTCTAAAAACACAAATGTCAGGGGTTAAGTCCCAATATCTCCCATTCCATCTTTTATAATTACTACAGTAAAGTGTTTTTATTGTGGATACTATTTCATCTTTACACAGTCATCAGGCAGACAAAACAAATTGGAGTGACTTAAAATATCCAATAATGTTTATTGCTGATATTGGTACACCAATATATGTACATGCTTTTCCTAGGTTACATAAGCTGTGTACTTGTTAACAGTTGCTTGTTTTTGTAAAAAAGTAATAGGTTATACAATAATAGCAGACATCATAATGTAGTTCAGAATATCATTCCATATGTATAGTAAATGTAACACAATATGTATGGTAATAGTATGTACAACATACAGCACGTGCACACAATATATGTAATGAAAACATTGCAAGGGACATATGAACAACTATTTTCATTGATGATCAACTGCAAAGTGATTCCATAAAAGATCATGAATAACATCTAAGTTCATCATTTTACTCATTTTCACTCAACCCGCAGCACCATGAAATTGCTCTGCCATTGTACTATGAAGCTTGCTCTTGACAAGCTTTAATGCAGAGAAAGAGCATTCACAAAAATAAGATGTATCTGGCAGAGTTAGAATTGAAGGATAAAGAGAGCTAAAGTTTGGGTTAACTTCTGTGAGCCCCATCTTTGCCAAGTGCAAGTAAGTTTGATGAAATTCTATCAGTTTGAGAGACTGCTAATATGCCTTTATTATTACATATGTCTGTTGTCCATTGTAATAGCTGAACATAGTAGAATCAATATCATATCCTTGGTCATGTAGGTTGTCAAATGGAAGGTTGCTTTAAAAAGAAATTGCTGAACATTTGTGCTGTCTTCTATCAGAGCACACTACCCTATAGTACATTACCACCTCCACTCATATAAATAGCTATTCTCATTCAGTGTTTCCCTCTATATGCAAAAACATTTTGCGCATGCCACAAGCCTTGACTTCAAATACGTTTCACATGTAAATCATCATGCAACACCCTCCACCAACAGGAGTGCGACACACCTTCCTGATGCATGTGACTCCCTCTGTTCAATTCTACTGAACTATCACTTCTTGTTTGGCAGTGTTCTTGTCAAGATGTCTTTCATTGTGTTTTAAATTGTTTTTTCTTTAGACTTTGTGCATTTTTTTCAAATTTTCACTTAACTGTTTTGTCTTTTATTCTCAAGTGGAATTGTTCTTTTCATTTTTACAAAAGTTTGCAAACTTAAGAATAACTTCTTTGTTTTTCCAGTTTTTCATTTCTTTATTCTAACACTTGTGTTTGATCATTCATTTTTAACAATGAACTCTGAAGTCCAAGTTACCTCTTTGGAGGTAATACCTTCTACTAGCACAATTTACACAGGCTGCGGGTATGGGGAACTTGACTATGGAATTATCGGCTCTCTTTTGCCATGAGATTGATAGTTATATGTGCCAACCTTGTTCTCCTGATGTTGCCTATCATTCTTCTGAACATGCCAATCCTGTTTGGGATGACAAGGAATTTGACAGCCTTTTTCCTCCAACTAATTTTGCCATATCTTCCTATGCCCCTACTGTGGAATCAGCTAGGCTTAATACGTTTTTTTTTTTTTGACACAATTTCTCAGGGGTGTTCTGTTTTAGCCATTTCCTTAATTTCTTATAATCCCCTTCCTTTACCCAAAATTGCATGCTTGGGAGTTGTTGTGCTTACACCATTACAGGGATGACTGGCTTCTGTTAGCTCATACCAAACTTATGGGTTGGTTAATCAAGTTGTAAAAGTCATTCCTTATACCTACCCAATATCCTGTCCACTTGGGTGTCTTTTTCAACACTCATCTCAGTTGAGCACAACCTTCTCCTCATCGACTCTATTCGATGGATATTTCAATTCTCCAGTGTCCTTACTGCTCCCTCTAATACTGCTTGCAAGGTTCTATTGCTTTTAGGAATGTGGTTTTCTATGGAAGCCCTTATCCCCTTGGGTCAAGCACATATGAATTCTCTTCAGTGGACTTTGCACTACCTACCTTCTTCCCTTCTTAATGATCTGCATTGGTGGTTGGACAATGCTCACACAATGGCGGCTGTTCTGCTTCCTCCATGGTTGGGGAGCATGGGTCGATCAGCAGGAAGCTTCAGGTCAGTGGTATCCAGCTAAGCGGTCTTACCATATCATCATGTTGAAACTTCTGGCCACATGTCATGCTTTGGATCATTTTCTTCATTTTGCCAGTAATTGCCTGTTCATGATCCATTCTGACAATTCTACAGTGATAGCTTATATCAATCACCAAGGCAGCACCTGTTCTCATTCCCTTTGTGGTCAAACCTTGGATCTCCATTTTTTGGGCCCACACACTCTGTATTCGTCTCCTTGCGTGTCACGTTCCGGGTGCATTCAACCTTATCACAGATCATCTTTTCCAACAGATTGATCTTTCAATCCTCTCATTTTCCATTGGCTATGCTTTCAATGGGGTACTCCTCACATGGATGCATTTGCCACATTCCTCAATATCAAGTCACCTCTGTTTTGGTCTCTGGTTCCTCATACACTTGCACTGGCTGTTAATGCATTCAGCCAGGATTGGACCAAAAAATACCTTTATGTGTATCCTCCCATCTGTTTTCTACTCAGGGTGATTTCGATCATCCACACCACTCTGTGTTAGTTCCTTCTGATTCCTCCTTACTGCCTGGCACAACCATAGGTTTCTGTGGCTGCCCGATCCATCCATTCTACGCCAACCTCAGCCACCAGCATTTCATCCAGCCCTTCATCTTCACACACCTGGTTTTTATTTGGTCTTTGGTGAGAAGATCCTGATTGACCCAGCAAGTTGCTTCATTTTTAGCTCGTTCCATTCACCTTTTCTATAGGGATGTTTATCAATATAAGTGGAACATTTTCCACCATTGATCTTTGGATTGGGGGTTTTCACCTGCTTGACTCACCATTCCTTTCCTCACCTTACGGATTTCCTCACTTCGGTCTCCTCATTCGTGGGTTATTGGGCTGCCTTATCCCACACTTTTTGTTTTTCCCAATATCATAAAGTTTTTATCTCTCCAAACCTCTCACAGTTATTGTGTTCCTTCCAAATTTGTCATCCTCCTTGATGCACGGTCCTTCCAGTTTGGGATGTCAATGTGGTTCTTCACTGCCTTACTTTACCTCCATTTGAACCTCTGTACTCGTGTTTGATTTTCCACTTGTCCTTTAAGACTTTTCCTTCTCCTCTTGGCCTGTGGACATCGTTGGTCGGAATTATTTGACATTTCATGTACCCTATATCATTCCACATATTTTCTCCTTTACCCAGATTGATATTTTCTTCCCAAAACATTGGCAGAACATGAGGATAATTGTTCCTTCTTGCCAATTTTTCTACCTTCCATTTCCCACCTACATTCCCAGTCTGATTGGATAGATTAATATATCCCATACATGCTCTTTGTTGTTATATTGCCAGCATGGCTTCCTTCCATGGTGCCCATTCCCTCTCTTCATCCTTTGGCAACTATCCTCTTTTTGTCACCTTTCTCCTTCCACCCTTACCAATTCAGTTCGGCTTATAATTCGATTGGCTTATACTTCCTTGTCTCCTTCTTCCCCTAATTTGTTCCAGGTGTCTTCTCACCAGATTAGGCACCTTACCTTTTCCCTTGTGTCTCATCTCCATCATCCATGTGGACTACCACACCACACATATTAATCTTTCACTATTGGCATTGGATTATTGTTTTCCACTTGTTGCCATTCTTCAGACTTCGGTGAGACTGTGAATGGGTAAGTTATCTTTTGTATATATACCTCTTATTTATCCCACTCTGTGGTGAATGGTGCCTATAGAATTATACTTAAACTAGTCAAATCCACAATGTTAGGCCATGATGACTTAATATTCATAAGTTCATGGCCACTAAACACATGCTATTGAGATGGGGTGTTCCACAAAATCTCTCATAGGTTTTATCTCACAATATATATATTTGCTTCATTAATATGCCTGTTCTGGACTGTACTCACCCATGGACTTCATGGGTAAAGCATAAGAGGATAGCTGCCCATCACTGCCATTCCTTAGATTGAATAAATCAGGAGTGGTCTGCTTTTGTTGGTCACCTGTTGCATAGTCTTCAGTTTTAACATTTCTCTAGATTCTCCATCACATTTCCTCTTCCTCCCCCCCTTTTTCTTCTAGTAGAGTACGAGAGTCCTTACCACTTTCCAGTTCCAAGCCGCTGGGGTGGTGGACCATGGAGGCATCCTCCTGAATGCAATAGTGATATACAATACAAACAATAATGAATCCATTCGGTTGAGAGTAGGCCAGTGGTGTTCTGTTGGTATGGATGATGAGATGTCCTCCAATATGAGGCTCCATCGCTGAATGGGTCTATCCAAGGGGATGTTGTAGCTTTGGAGTGAGCTGTAAAAATTACAGTTCCACCCTTTGATTGGGATCCCTCATCCTACCTCCACATGGTTGTTGGTTCACAGTGGCTGGGTTTTGGATTCAGAGCTAGATCAATCAACATAAGTCCTCACATGTGTATTACAAGTATCTATGTTCTCTTACTCAATTTGACTCTTGTACACTGCTATAGTGTTGTGCATCACACTGGAAGAACTTGTAGGTTACTATGGTTCTTTCTCTTATGCTATCCCTTGGAGATTTTAATATACCGAGGGTGTTACTGTGCTGGAGGTGGTTCCCGTCAGATTGGTTTTGAGTGGGCTATTTCACAATACAGGGACATCTTTATTATTCCGATCATCCAGATGTCGGGTTCCCATATCGGTAAAATGTTTTCTCACTTTGCTATCATGTGCCCTATTCACAGATTGGTGGGTATGATCCTCTTTCCTACCCCCCACATGGATGTCGATTCTCATTGGATGGGTTTTGGATTGTAGTTGACTTACTGATGGTATGATCCTCATCCTATCCTCGCATGAATGTCGATTCCTGGTGCTGGGTTTTGGATGCAGCTGACTTGCTGTGTACAGTCTGTCGTGTCCTAGCCACACTACACCTTGGAGCACATCCTTTTTACTCTCACCCACATTACTGTCATCTAAGGGATTGCGATTCAGATATCAGGTGGTTCAGAAACCTATCCAATCATTATTTTCACCATGTCTGTGTCACCTGTTTTCACACTGGGTGAAGGGTATACCTGGTACAGAAGTGGTGTGGTCTCCCACCTATGTAATGTGGGATTCTACCTATTTATATAAGAGGAAGTAATGTACCTATCACAAGTTGTAATTTTCCTATACTGAAAATGTATTTCTGATAGGCACTTACCTCCTCTCACACTTCCCACCCTTCCTCCCCACTGAAAACAGGTGCTTCCATTTTCTGCCAAAACTCGAAGTGATAGTTCGGTAGAATCGAATAGAGGGGAGTCACATGCATCAGGAGGGTGTGTTGCACTTCTATTGAAGGAGGGTTGTGGCATGATGATTTAAATGTGAGATGCAGTTGAACCATGTTGATCATGGGGTATGTGAGAGCTCAAGGCTTGTGGCATGCAAAAACATTGTTTGCATATAGAGGGCAGCACTGAAGAAGAATAGCTATTTATGTGAGAAAAGGTAAGTACCTATCGGAAATACATTTTCAGTATAGGAAAATTATAACGAGCAATAGCTCAACATCGTCAAGAAAAACTTCTCTGTTGGATGAGGATTCAGTTTCATTGAGACTTGAGAAAGGAAGGTTTAAATGGGTTGAAGTCAATTTATGTGGCATTGAGACTTTATAAAAATTATAAGATATTGGCAATATCCCAAAAAACTAATTCAAATTTGTAAACAGGATGAAAATTATGGGGAGCGTAGCCCTGTGGCTCAACTCCACTAGATCTAACCTACAGACAAAGACTAAAAGTTAAAAAAAACATCAAACAAAACCTTTCTTTTACTGATGTAGTTGTGTTTAATCTATAGCCAGAAAATTAGGCATTTGAAGTTTAATTTTCTATCTTGCACAAAGGAGCTGTTTAATATCATTAACTCAAAAACTGTATTAAAATATATTTGTTACTAAATCAAATTTTAAAATAAATATTTTATTTCCTTAAGCATAACCATTTAATATTTCTAACACACATAAAACATTTTTCCAAAAATAAGTCCAGCTTTGATTCGTTTTTGTTGTTATAAGGAAATTATGTTATTCATTTGTTAAACAACATAACTCAAGAATACAAAGTATTATTGATTTCATTTTTCTTTTCTATAGGCTTACCAGTGAGTAGTGGTGGGTTTTATCTCAGTAAGCACATACTAGAACTTGGTAAAGGAATAGAAGCAAAGGGATTTATATCTGAATACAACAAAAATAACCCAGTAGATGAAGTAATCATTGAATTTCACACAAATGTAAGTTCTCATCTGGTCAAGTTGTTTATTTTTTAAGCAAACCACTACCTTAGAATTATTTACAAAGAGCCTATATAGGAGACTCATTGTTCTTAATTTTATCTGTCAATAGTCTGGAAATATGTGTTATCTTTAGAAGAGACTGTTATTGATTTTACTTTTGTTTACAATTAAATGCAGGTGAATTTTTATAAAAGTTTATTTTTTTCTAAACTTGTAAAATGTTTGAGATTATACTTATTTTGAATGTTGATCACAATTGTATCAACATTTCAGTATTAAAAAAAAAAATTCCTACATTCTAGAGGTACAGAGGGTTGTTCACGATTTGCCCATAGTATCCCCATTGCCTGTAACTACACAGATTAAAAGTTTTAACCTTGTTGATAAAATGCAGTAGAAGTATTGTGATTTGCAACTGTGGATGGTGCCTAAAATTGATTCTTGGAAAGGTCACATTAAAGGACTTTCTGATATGAAGTTCTCCATCTAATGTTTAGAAAAAGCATGCAAAACATGAAATTGTAGCATTTCCAATAAATGGATATTGGTAAACCAAGGGAGAGCATGATATCACCAGGTTAAAACAAGTTATTTCATGACTAGCCAGCAGTCACACACTAAAATTATTGTGAAAAAAAGTTCAACATCCTCTAACCAGAAAAAAAAACAAGAACACAACGGCTTTTAGGCTTAGCAGTAATTTGTCTTACTGGTAAATCATAAAACAGGTTATTAAATACATTATTTTATTAAACAAATACAATCTAAAGACTAGTTAATTGTCTCTTCATGATTTAAGGATTATCTTGTATACTTGGCTTTAGTCTAGATCCATTAGTTTAAATTTAGTTCACAGGTAGGTTATAAATTAGGCTAAATACATTGTATTATTGCTATTAATTATAATAATATTAGTATTACGTAAACATCAAATAAAGTAAAGACTAGTTATTCACCACTTCTATAAAATTAAAGATAAACTTAATTACTTTAGTGTAAACATAAAGTAGTGATAAAAAACTAAAATATTTGACTCTAAAATGTTAGGCTTAACAGTGTTGGCAATAGGTTACTGGTATTTACATTTAACACTGAGTATTTACTTCCAGGCTACAAATACAGTGGTTAGGACTAGTGTTGGAGTTAAGCATTCACAGTTTATTAGGTGTGGTGGGTACAATGGGTGGGTTTTACTTGGGAACTCCAGACTGGTATGTACTTTTAAGGAAGCTAGTACTACTAGTATGTAGGAGGAGAAGTTTAAGGCTATCCTGATTAAAGTAGCAGCAATAGATAATAAGAAGGGTAAACTGTGGTAAATGGCAGCAGGATCTCAAGAAGAGCTTAGGCTTTTACATGCAAGGTATACATCAGCTAACAATGACTTCCAGGAAGTTAGAAGGAGTACTACTAGGGCTAAATCTAAAAGTATTAGACTTAATTGTAATGAGCCTATTATGTTCAGCAACAGATTTCAGCCCTTGTTTGTGCAGATCAGGAACTATTGGAGGGAAAGCAAACAAAATGGTCAGAGAAGGATATGGATGATAAACTTAAGGTCATAGTTATAGGTGATTCCTTGACAAGGCACGTGGAGTAAACAAAAAGAAAAGAATTAGATAATGCTACCCAGGGGCACAGGTGGAGGATATAACTGACAGAGAAAGAGATATAATAAAGGGTACTACCAATGATGTAGTTTGTTGTCCATGTAGAGGCTAATGATGTAGGGAAAAATAGGTCAGAGGAGCTAATTAATAAGTACAAGGGGTAAAAGCATTTAAAGAAAAAAGCCATCCTTAATCGTGTCAAGGATACTGCCAAAAATTAATTGTGGTGATGAAATTATGAGTAGGTCACTAGGGATAAATGCTAAGCTTAGGTTAATATGTAAGGATAAGAAGATAGGCTGGTTGGACTTGTGGGATTAGTTCAATGGGAGAAGGGAGCTTTTTGGAATGGGTGGTTTACATTTAAATAGTGTAGGATCTGGCTTATTTGCAAGGACTATTAACTCATTTGTAAGGGAAGTTTTAAACTAGGACTAGAAAGTGGTGAGAGCCATGATAAACTAAATGCAAAGAAAAATTAGATGTAGAGAAATGTTTATCATAGGAAATGAGTATAGAAGTAGTTCTAAGGATAGGCTTAATTGTTACTATTGTAATGCTAGAATTATAAGAAATAAAATATATGACTTTAGGGCACTGGTAGGGATGGAGAATTTTGATATAATGGGAATGGGGTGTATGAAAAACAAAGGTTGGCTGAAAATGTAAAAATCAACAGTAAAGATTTCTTTAAGTACATTAAGGGTAACAAAATGTTAGGATGGCAGTACGACTCTTGAGGGATGATAAAGGAGGGCTTGTATGTGATCATTGTGAAATAGCTGGGTTATTAAATTCTGCTGTTTCTCCAGTTTTTACTAGTGAAGATTTAGACAGTATTCCTCATCTTAAACAGTTGATAGATGGATTCAGGGTCAAACAATATGATTGCATTAATGCTGAGCTTGTTAAGAAAAAATTGGGAAGTTTAAAAAATGTAAGGCTCCTTGGTCAGGTAGTATTTCCCCCCCAAGGGTTTTGAAGGAGGTTAAAGATTGGATATGTGAGCCAGTTGCTACTGTTTTTTGTTAGTCCTTGAATAGTGGGCTGGTGCCAAGGGATTGGAAGTTAGGTAATGTCACTCCTCTTTTCAAGGGAGGTTATAAAAATTATCCCAATAATTATAGGCCTATTAGTCTTACAGTTGTTGGGAAAGTTTTGGAAAGTCTAATAAAAGATGCTTCGCAAAGTCATTTAACAAAGTTAAAAATTTTATTGAATAATCAACATGGTTTCACTAAGGGAATATCTTGCCTTAAAAATCTTTTTACATTCTTTGAAAAGTTTACTACTTATGTAGATGAGGGTAAGGGTGTAGATTTGGTGCATTAGGATTTTCAAAAAGACTGACAAGGTGCCACATAAAAGGCTTGTAAAAATAATTATCTCTATAGATGTGGGGGATAAGTTAGCTAATGAAATTAAAGAGTGGCTGGGTGGAAGAAAGTAGAGGGTAGTTACAAATGGAGTTCATGTCAAACTGGATTAATGTTACTAGTGAGGTACCTCAGGTCTTAGTACCTTTGCTCTTTTTGATTTACAACAATGACATAGATGAAGAAATGATCAATAAATTACTTAAATTTACTGATGATATTAAGGTCTTGGGTGTTGTTGGCTGTGAGGAGGATGCTTTACTAAAGGATTTAGATTATCTAGTGAGTTGGGCAAATAAATGGCAGATGGGCTTTAATTATAATAAATGCAAGACAATGCATGTGTGTTATCACAATTTTAATTATAAGTGTAATTTGGATGGGAATAATCTTAACGGGATCATGAAAGAAAAGGATCTTAGTATAATGGTTGATCACTCTGTTAAGCCAACCAAGCAGTGTGTTGTTGCTAGTGGTAGGGCAAGTAAGATTTTAGGTTGTATCTACAGATATATTGAATACAAGTCTAAAAAATGTTATAATTTCATTGTTTAGGCCACATTTGGAGTATTGTATTCAGTCTTGGGCTCCTTACCTGAGGAAGGACATTGAATTGTTGGAAAGGATTCAGAGGAGGGTTACTAGAATGGTGCCTGGGATGGAGGGTTTGTCATATGAGGATATATTAAGATCCTTGAAATTGTCTTCTCTTGAAAAAAAGAAGAGTTAGAAGGGATTTGATTGACATGTTTAAGATTGTAAAGGGGAACTGATAGTGTTGATACATCATCTTTTTCATACTTAATAATGAGAATAGTAGGACTAGGGGACACAAGTATAAATTTTGGCAAGGTAGGAGTTATCTTTAGCTAAGACAGTTTTATTTTTATAACAGGGTGGTTGGCCTTTGGAATAGATTGCCTTCAGATGTTGTGGAGGTGGTAAATTTAAGTGAGTTTATGAGAAAGCTCGATAACTATATGAATGATAAAGGCTGGCTTTAAGATTTTTTTTAATAGTTTTAGTTTAGTTTAGAGGATGGGATAGCCAAGATGGACCAATAGGTCCCTTGTCATCCCTAAACATTGTTATGTTAAAGTAGGAACCTCCTTTGAAACTGTAAACAACATAATTCAACTGAATTTAGGTCTACAAAAGCAATGCTAGTAGATGAGTAGTTTTCACAAGCTTCTCACACAGTACATAGCTGTCAAAAGTTGTATGAGCAAACAGAAATACATTGTCGCACTGGACAAAACATGTGTCTTTTTAAGTGTCTGGAACAGCTTGGGCAATTTGTTATCATTCTGCTGATGAGACAACATATTAAAATAGTCCAAAGCATGTTGTAAAAGTTTTTTCTTTTCAAAGAATCTATGGCAGTTGCAGTTTACAGTCGTAATGATAAATTAAACATCAAGAAGGTTGAGGAAAATACTAAGGTGAACTCTGCATGCTATCAGGCTAATGCTCTGACACCACTATACCACAAGGAAAGCCATCAAACATCCAGCCAGACTTCCAAGTCAATATACCTGTTCCTCTACAAAATGCAAGCTTCAGAGTTGTTCATATGGGCCTTCAGAAATTGTCATTCACTAACAGTTGATGGACTTTAGAAATCATTTAAAGCAGAGGGAATGACATTGACCTCAGTGTGTTGTGCAAAAGATTTTGCCATGAAATATTCAATACTGAGCAACAGTCCATAAATAAGGCCACCTCAGAGAATACTATCAATGATGGTAGAAACAGATATAAGGCCTATGCTCTCAACCTTATATCATTACCCTAGATCACGAACATCTCTCTGTAAAACCAAAGAAGCATCCCTTTCTCAAGCAATTATTAAGTATCATTTGTCATTTTGTTATTAAGTATATAAAAAACTTACAACTATTTAGTACTCATTATTTAATAAGTTATTAGTTCAAATAAGTGAGGATGAAAAACATTAGAAACTTACAAACATGTGAAGCAAGAGCTATCTAGTGCCAATTACAGTTCTCATAAAAAATGTATATATTTTAACCTGATACTTGACTATTGTGTGTTCTTTTTTAATATTCAAGTTTAGTACCATACCTTGTAGCTATTCTAAGGCTTTATAAGTTATAGCTCTGTACGTGTTATATTCTGTATATAACATACTTTGTTTCCTGGAGATTTTTATACCTAACCAATATTGTATTATAAATATCTGTATTATACTGTATACTTGAAATAAATACAAGATACCCTAATTACATATTATACCCTAGGGCTCTTCTTAACCTACCTTGTTTCATAGTGTTCTTTATCTAACTGATAGGACATCCAAAAACACACAGGAGTGTACACAGAAGATTTACACTGGAAGAAAGGCCCATTACTTGGAAGAGGAGCTTTTAGTTACTGCTACCAAGCACGTGACATAAAAACAGGGGCACTAATGGCTGTCAAACAAGTGCCCTTCTCTCGTAAGTTAGAACAAGAACAAGAGAAAGCTGTTGAGGATATTAACAAAGAAATTTCTATGATGTCCAAACTTTGTCATCCAAATGTCCTCCGTATCCTAGGAGCCACATGTCAAGGGGCCTGTTACAATGTTTTCATTGAATGGATGGCAGGTAAGTGTTAGAACTTCTAGAAACAATTATTAACCTTTCAGAGCATCCTAGTTGTGATCATATCTAGGTTTCCACAGGATAATGGCAGTTAAGTATTTTGTGAAGTGATGATAAAAAGAAAAATTCCTGAGATATATCAATTTCTTATGCAGAAGATACCTTAAAATGTATAATTTGCCCTCTATTATTATAAATCCTATTAAAGTGTTATTATCTTTATCCTTTTATTTTTATCCAGCTTCTATCACTTGTTTTCTAGTTAAAATTCATATTTAATAATGGTTGCTTTGTTTTAATTCAAGACTTTCACATGAGAAGAACTATTGTTTTAATTTTCCTTGTGTTTCATTTTCTATATGATATTACTTAGTATATTTTATAAAGCTTAGAATTTAGTTGTTTCACTGGCTTGACACACAAAGCTGTCTATATGTTTCTTAAAACAGATTCAAAGCATTTTTACAGTATTTCTTAGGTTGATCTCTTATGATTTGGGTTTTTTATTTAACAGGAGGATCAGTAGCTTCACTTTTGGAACATTATGGACCATTCTCTGAAGATGTAATTGTTAAGTACACCCAGCAGGTACTTGCTGGGCTAGCATATCTCCATGACAACCAAATTCTTCACAGAGATTTGAAAGGTAATTTTCTTGTGATATCTGTGCCTTAGTTTAGGAAATTATTTGTCAAATGGGTGCTTTCTAACAACTCTAAGATAGTTTTCCTTAGAAAAAATATTCACATAGGTTGGTATAATCATATTGATATAAAATAAATTACTTATATATATATATAGCTAATGGTCTTGTCATTTTTACACACACATATATGTTACCACATAAGCATAAAGTTTCATATTCTGATGTGATGTAATTTAGAAAGTTTAATTCATATATCACAGGTGCAAATCTTCTAGTTGACAGTAAAGGTCAACACCTTAAGATTGCAGATTTTGGAGCATCAGCTAGACTTGTATCACATGCCACAGTAGCTGGGGAGTTCCAGGGTCAACTACTGGGAACTGTAGCTTTCATGGCACCAGAGGTAACAAATGATTCACTCTGAAACAAAGAACAATTATTGTTATTCCTCAACTGTGACTTTAAGAGTGGTAACTTCAAGTTGTTTGGACAAATATTAGAAACTGAAAAAATTACAAATATTAAATAACCTCCCAGCATATTTTGTAATAGTTTAGTGCTTTTGATCTTTGCATGCATTTTGTCATAAGAAATATCAACATTATGCTATTATATTAACACAATTTGACTTGACTGTATGTACCCCCATCATAAAAGTACAGGTCATCTCTTGATATATCGTGAACTAGGAAGAACTGTAGTAGAAAGTTTTTATAAAAATCTGTCAAAAACTAATATCAGCTTTTCAACACTTGTAAAGTTTAGTCCAAAATAACTTTTAATTTGTATGTTATTAATAGATATGATTTTTATTCAATTTGTTAGTTTCAGATGAGGTTCTAGCATAGGCATTTTGCACCATCCATTAGTTACTATAAATTCAACAGATGACTATTTGATTGGAGTTTAATTATATAATCAGGAATGCATTTTTCTCAATCATAATTGTAACTATTTACATCACAGGTGTTACGTGGCGAAAACTATGGCCGTTCTTGTGATGTCTGGAGTGTAGGATGCGTTTTGATTGAAATGGCTACTACAAAACCTCCCTGGGATGCCAGTAATTTTTCTAACCACCTAGCATTAATTTTTAAGGTTAATTTACTTTTCTTTTGTCAACTAGAAACTAATTTTGAATGATTATCAGAAGATCTTACTAAAGATGTTTTAAAATATGCTTAATTAATGAATTTTAGAGTTTCTTCATTGAAGTAGTTTATCCATTTGTTAAAGTAATTTTTTTAAAATTGTTTACATTAATAATAATACTGAAAGATACTATAGAGAACTAACCACATTTTATAAAAGCAATTTGCATATGTTGCTATAAATGCAAGCCATACAAATGTATATTTGCTTCATTGGGTATTCCCATCCATTTAATGTGCAATGCTAACATGGATACAACTTACGTCTTGTGTATAACATATAACATCGTGGCCCTTTTCAAGGAAGAACATCCTATGACAAGATTTTTAAATGGTATAGAGCCAAAAGATACAATACTCTGAAGCAAGGAGCCTTCAATATTCTCTCTAGAAATTAAAAAGCAAAGCATACTCCAAAATCACATCTTTTGCGAAGGTGGGATAGTTACCTTCATCTGCAAAGTGTAGGCTATGCTTAAAAAAGATAGCCCTAGTTCTGACCCAGAAAGCTGTAGCAATGAAGCTGGGTATATTTGGTACCATTAAAAAGATAACATACAAAAATCTGGAGTTGATGAAGACTCTACCGAAAAGTTCAGAAGCTTCTAGCCATTCCTTGAAATTAATTTTTATTTATCATGAAAAAGATAGCCCAAGAAAGTTGAGTCACATAGGCTAGCAATACAATTTAGCAACATGCCTGTCATGTCCCTTAATGCAGCTCCTGTCTATGTAAATGTTATCTTGGGAGCCAGAAAATGTGTGGAAAACTTGTCACAATATGTTGTTTAAGATTATTTTACCTTCCTTCACAGAAATTTGTTACAATGAAATTGCAATGCTGGGTAATACAATTTATAATTATGGCCATCAGATTGAGCATGATTGATGACATGGGAAGGAGTTTCAAGGGCAACACAATGTGATCAACCCTCACTGTATAATCATTTATCATCCTTTTGGATTAAAAAAAACTATGCTTCTTATCCTTTTTTCAGCAACAAGTTTACGAGTTTTAAACTCTAAATTTTTATGGAACTTTAAATAATGTTTTATAGTTAGCTACCCTAGCAAATGTTTTGTCAAATAGTAAGTTTTTTTCATGACATGTCATTTGTTTCCATTATAAGTTTTGACAATTCCAGCACCTACTACAGTGTCTGACCAATCTTCAAAATCACTCTTAGCCATATTTACATAAACTTGACACTGAACTAACAATATTGGAAAACTAGACTTATTTCATCGATGTGCTGAGAGGCAAACACAACACATTAGTTAAGTGAATTACGCTACACATCCAAGTTTACTAACAGGCACCAACAGAAACTATACTAGTTTCAGTCGTGTCAAAAAAGTTGGCACTACCTTAAAATACTAGTTGCCACCTTACTTTACGTCCACACAAAATCACTTATAAAGCTTGATTCAGTGCACATGGATGTACTTGTTTACACTGCTGAACATATCCATACACAGGGAACAAATCATAGTAATATTCAATCTACACATAATTCAAGGTTGTTAGAAATGTAACTCATTGTCATGTGCAAGGCTAAGTGATCACTTCAAATAGTATTTACATTGTTAGATGCTTACAGAAATATTCTCAAGGATAGTTAATTATGTTTATTGTTGTTTTATATAAAAAACACTATATAACTAACAAATATGTTTGAGAAAATATTATAGATATCCTAATGACTAATATGAAATATTTGGTGAATATGTTTGTTTTAAGACACTGGGTATCTCAAACTAACATTACAATGTTAAATTGGTTTTTCATAAAGCATCACAAATAAAGACAGTATAACTCAGTAAACCTATTTGAGATATATTTTAAAATAATAGTTATTAAAATTACAAGTACATCTCTGATGTAACTGTCTAAGTGCCACAAATCTTAATTTTAAACTTTAATAACATATGCCATTTATATTTTATCAAATACATTTTCTGTATTTCTGAAATGAATTTATCTTTCATGCTCATAAAAGTTCTAGATTCTGAGGCATTCGTTTGTCTTGTTGTTGTTTTTTGTATTAGATTGCTAGCTCTACTGAGCCACCTGTTATTCCAACGTACCTCTCCGATGTAACCCAAAATTTGGCTCTTCGATGTCTAGAAGTAAAGTCTGACAAGCGTGCTTCAGCCAAGGAACTCCTTAACCATCTCTGTTTTAGCCAACAAGTAAAAACTTCCTAACAACATAATAACTCCTCTATTCTTCAACAGAAAGTGTTATTTCGTACATAAAACCTTAGTGCCAAAAGGGCCAACTATTTTTTAAATGTCTCGTACACTGTTTACCATAAAGTGTTTATTTTTTTAATTACAATTATCTTAAACTTTATGTAATGGGACCATCAACTTAAGACGTTGAATTAATGATGATGTTATAGGCTTAGTAGTGCATATATTTTTGGACCAAATCACTATGGCTCTTGTGAATTTAACCATCTTTTCCACATGCATATACTGGTCTTCCAAAGAAGCCTCCACTATTCTTCCTCAAACTTCTATCTTACTTCTATATCTGTTGTGTCAGTCTGTTAGCAGAATACAACAATTAGATCTTTTGAGAAACAAGTTTAAAAATTCATATTTTTTGAAACATTACTTTATTGATATTCAAAAGAGTTAATACATTACATAGCAACTGTATGTGACTAAATCTACTTTACCAAAATATATATATTTTAGTACACAGTTGATGAAACTTCATCCTTATATTTTATACACAAGTTGTGTAATTGTACCTAGTATCTGTACATGGTTATGTTCTAGTATTTTAAATTCATAACTGAACTCAGGGAACTGTGATGAAGTTTACGGATGAGCTCATATCCTTTTCATAGTTTCAATCAAACCATTCTACCATGTAACATCTCAGGTTTTGAGATGTTTAGTAAAATGTTAACCAAGTTTCACTCTTTCACTGCATTTCTGCCTTTAAATTGTGACTACGGTATAATTAGCTACACTTTCTATCAATACATTTGACACTAACTACCTGAAGCAATTAATATTAATATTTAGCTATCAATAGATAATTTTGTGGAAAAGATTAATTTTAATGAAATGTATTTTAATCTTGGTTGCACTAAACTATTAAAGTTTTATTTTTATTAGGTTTCATACAAGCTTTATGATTTTTTTAAAAACACATTGTGGTAATAATCGTACCAGATTGAAGCATAAAAGAATATTCAAAAGTACAAAAGTTATACCCCATATAGGAGTACACGAAAAGTGATGTGACAGATCTTCTATTCATATATTATCCACTGAATATAAAGCACAGATTTAGACAGAATGTGACTTTTGAATAGCCATGTCCATCTACTTTTGATTGGTAAACTATGCATTTGACTTATTGCTTTTTTTTATCCCTGCTTGACTCGTTTCAGTGATCAGTATTCAAAATTTTTGAATTTTTTTAAATCTAGTATTCATAATATATCAAAGTATTTTTATTACATTAGTACTTTGATTAATAACTTGTACAGAATCATTCATTAGTATTTTAATTATCCTCTGCAATAAAACTGTTACAAATATACAACTTAAAATTCATTGAAGAGGTTATTATAAAAGTGGAATATTTTCAATATAAAATAACAAAAGATTTTTTCTTTGAAGCATGAGACTAATGGCTAAGATACAAAAACAATTTTATTATGCAAAAATAATGTGAGATTCAAGTCTAATGTTGTACTAAATAACTTGGTCATAACATTGATTATTTGTTCAAGTAATCTTCCTAGTAATAGATAATTATACCTAATTTTCTGTAGCTTCCATGCATATTGCCAAGATGTGCATTTTCATGTTTCTGAATCAGCACGAGAAAACATATAAAAGTATGTTTAGTTAAAGGTACAATATCAGTTTGAAATATTGTGTTCATTAGCACATCATTGGTCATAATCTTTCTTTATATATATACTCAAATGTAGGTTTGTCTCTTATGTATTTTTAACTTTATATATAACCTTCCTTCCCCCTTTTATAATTTTAAAATAGACCATTTTTCTTTAACCTGAAATTAAAGCATTAATTCTGACATATAAAACTTATAATTATTTGCAGCCTGAAAAATTTTATTTATCATTTCAAAGTTCCTTTTTGTTTAATTCACATTAATTAAGAATCAAGTTTTTAATGTACATTTGCGACTGTTTTTTAAATAAAAATGTCATCACTTTGTATTGAACAAAAATACCTGAAGATTTAAGCAAAGATCAGCTTTAATTAGAAACAGTACAGAAGTAGTTAGACTAATTGGGTAAAATTATTTAATATTCCATCCATGTGAACCTAATATAGATAAACATCTTTTATCATGCCATATTCAATATAATAATAAATGCTATTGTATGGGTTTAAAATAATCATCATTAATAGTAGTACTTTAAAAACAGAATAGTAGAAAAAACAACTAAATTTACAGTTTATCTAATGTAATAAAAAGTGAATGAAAAATAAAATTATTGTATGAATGCTGCTAATTCAAACATATAGTCCTAACTGAGGTCTTTTTTAGGTGTCAAAATTTAGTTTGATGTGTGCCAAAAACCCACGTGTATGAATTCAGATATCCACTGTCCACCATTTTAATTCAAAAAAATACTGTTTGTTGTTTTTATAACTTGATTACATTTTGTATTTTTATACTGTTTGATTTGTTCATTTTACATTGCAGTGTTTTGTACTTTCATGTTTATAGCGTAATAATCAAATTCCTGTACCTAATAGCAACTGACTAAACTCTACTTTGTCAAAGTTGATTAAAACATTTCACTCTGAAGTAACTGCTCAAGACACTTCTGTAGCAATTAGCAAAGTGAAAATCTTAAGTGTTCAAGTATTAAGTGATGGAATAATTTCTGTTATTAACACAGTCTCACATTTCTTGTAAACTATTTATTTCTTCTCAGTAGTTTTTGCATTAGTAATTTTTCCTGCTGTGACAAAACTGTGTTGTTAACAATTGAAATCTTGTTTTAGTCATGTATCTGTTTAAACTGTCAATAAAATCATGAATATCACAGTTTAAGATTTTTTCATGTTTAACTTCACTTTATCAAATCAAATACAAGTGAATAGGAATAAGTACAATATCCAATAAAAATGTTATTCTTCAACTCTAGAATAATATTCAAACTTTACTCTTTAACTGATAATTGTAATCAAATGGTTAAGGAATTTGCTCTAGTCAAGTAATTGCATAACATCCTACCATACAATAAATCTACATAATTTAGGTATTATCTGATTCTGTATATGTGTGCACAGTTTTATCCCTGCATGTCCCAAGAACCAAGTGGTATCTTCTCCACCTATTGGATATTCCAGCCATTTTTCTACAGTGACATCTCTACAGGATACCCACACTCTTTACAAGCCTCTGTAACTTTAAGCTTCTTATGTGAAGCAATACAATAAATTTCAAATGAAAAATTGAAAAAAAAAAAGACTTGGAATAAAGTCAACTAACAACTTTTACAGCTTATATGTGTACAAGTAATTCACAACTTAACAGACATTTGAATATGTATGCCCATATAACTGCTCTCATAAAATGTTTAGAAAATGTTATTAGCTCCCACTTTGCTAGTGGATGTGATTTAATTAGGGAAATTGGGTGGGCTACAGAGGGGTGTCACTGTTTCAAGTATTCAGGTTGAAACAACAAAAATGTACTGTGATAAAGGGCTTGATATTTTAACCTCAAAACCACACTTTACTACCAAGAGAACTTGCCTCTCAGTAGTGTTCAACCAAAAAGGTGTGAAGTTTATGAAGGTTAGCCACATTGTGTTCCTCTTGCACAAATAGTAAAAGTGTTCAAGTTGGCATACCATGACTGGATGAATAAAAAGCACTTGTGAATAAAAGATCCTCTTTGGTCTAAAACAGAGATGAAACCATTGATTGGTTTACATTTTCTCATGTGCCATGCTGGTGATGCTGCCTAGGTGCTACTGCTTCGCCACAACTATTATTACTGTTGCCACTGCTGTCTCACCCTTCACACACCAGACTAGTTCCTGCAACCAATTTGATATTTGTCTGTGATTATAAGCAGAAACCATCATAATAAAGGTAATTATTGCTCATGAAAATGACTTTAAAGATCTGGGGAACCAGATCTTGTACTGTGCAACATGTACAGTCACTACCATGTTTTGTGTGAGATTTTGGATGGGCTTTATTTCTTCATAGCCTGAAACAAGTGTGAATTCAGGCATGCTGGCATGCACTTCAAATTTATATTCAGAATTGAAAACAAGAGAGTACCGAAGAGCTTTAACTTGTTAGGAAATCAACCCACCAAAACTATGTTTCTGGTTCATAGCTTGGGTGTTAAGTAAATCCTACTGATGTAAAGATATGTAATATAGCTCAATACAACCTCAGCAAAATAAAACTAGCCTACACTTACAGAATACCTCCCTTTGTGATGTTAATGATTTGTTTGTTTGTAGTTAAGCACAAAGCTACACAATGGGCTATCTGGATACATTATTGTTGTGATATGTTTTTATTAATATAGGAATTTTAAAAAGTTTTAGTTTGTTTCTATGCAGTTTTGGCATAAACACGCTGTCCAGAAAACTACCGAGTTGTTTCATTCTAGTTAACTTTATTTCTTTGTCGTTCTGTAACAGATAGTACCTAATTTTTTTTAAGAAGATTGCTGCAAATTCACTTATTGCATAGAAACAGGTAAATAACAGCAATGTTCTTTACTGACCAAGTAGATATCTAGGGTTTACAGCCTTAATTTTGTTATAAGAGAATGACCAATCATGTGATGATGCTTGTTGCTGAAGGTTCAAACCAAAGTTACCTGCTTGGTATGGAGTGTCAGTTTTAGTCCGAATACAGAGAGTTCTTCTTGGTTTGAAATGTGGAACATCATGTTGAGGGATATTAACTGTTAATTAATTCAGTGATCCAATAGAAAGTATGCACATAATGTTTATTTGTTTTTTATTATAAGTACTGCTTCAATTTTTTTTTTTTACATATCCAGTCAGTTTGTATCTTTACTTAAAACTCAGTCATCTAGCTAAATTCAGATTTACTTCACAATTTTCCTGTCAGATCAATCTTCCTGTTATAAAATGGACCTTTCTAATACATGTGTAGAAATCAGTGCATTTAAATAGTTCTTCCCTGTTATGCAAACCTTAAATGAAATATTCATTAGTCAGTACCTTTTCTTCTTAATAACTTTTTTAACTTAGTATAATACCTACATACTTTATATTTAGAATTTCAGATTCAGAACTTGACACAAGGAATGGAGACTACACATACAAGTCTGTACAACATAAAATCACATAAAAGTCTGAGAATGTCCAAAATTTTACTGATATTTACCAGTTGTTTTCTTACACAAACATTTTAAAGCATATATTAGTTTCAGAGCCTATGTCTTGCATAGAAATAAAACCGAATGAAAGAGGGCACACTTCTAGAGTCAATTCCAAAAATAACAAAACAAAATATATAACACTTAACAGAAACTGGCACTAAAGATTAAATTTTCTACATAGCTTTCAACAAGGAATGGGGAAATATACAACATTAAACACTTAAGAACTATTGCAAGAAACCTAAAATCTTAATTTTGTGGTAGGCTGATAACCTATTCTAAATTCACCTATAGTTGTACAGAAGCAGTTTTTTTAGGTTTTATTTTTTTAAATCTAAACTCTAGATCACATATCGTGATCTGAAACCTATGTGAATTAGTAGTAGAATTTCTAGATTTCTGTTTGTGATTGGCCAAGCCTTAGAGAGCTTTGTGAACATGTTGGTCCTTTCAGAGAGTCTCAAGCCAGTTTAAAAAGGGTCAAAAGCTGTTGTGTTGCTATTTTTTCAATGTTTTTCTTTTTCAAGACTGCTGCTGACAATGTAAATTTTGCTTTTGACTCCAATCAATTAAGAAACCAAAACAATACATGTGTTTTAATTTTTAAATATGGTTATCATATAACATTTAATTTGCATGATAAACTTTATATAAGTTGCAAAACACAAATTTTGTTTTGACTAAACATAGTGAAGTGCTATTAGGCTGTTGAGAAAATATGGTTAAAAGCTTAGCTAAACCAGGCAAATAACTCAAAGTGTTTTGTACCTAAAAAGAGTTAAGACTGAAGTTCATTTAAACAACCCTATTCTTCAATAGTATGTTGAAGTGGGCTTACTCTCAATCAAGAACAAACATAGCTTTAACATAGAAACAACTTAAAAAATTATTTCCTATGGTTATTTTGACTTGCTGCGATTTTCCCAAAAAAAGTATCCAATTTGAGAAAGAAAAAAAAACCTTACTATAAATATGACACATTTTATTCATTTGACTGAATATATGTATATTTCACAATTATCTGTATTACTACTACATCTAATGTGTACAGACAATTACTCTGCACAGCCCTGACGAGATAATCATGTAAAAATGTAACCATTTTACTTATAGATGTATGTACCAACAAAATATATGATCCGGCCTGCAAAATAGTAACAAAACAACATAAAATTATACTTTTGTATAAATTAAGCCATTTTAAAGTGGAAATGTTTCCAGCTATAGAATTGGGGATATTCTGTCTATCAAACACAACCAAAAGAACAGATACAAAACTAGAAAGCAAGCTACAACTTTAATAAGGGGTTAGGATCTAGATGCTGGAACATCCAACGTCCGTTTCTAGCCGGTTGTGGTCATGACACTGATAGTTACCCATAAAGATAGAAATCTAATAACATCAACCACCCTCGATTTGCATAAAAATTATCACTTAACCTCCGCCCTCTTTTTTTTTTTCTTCATTTATAGATCTACTAATATTAATTTCCAGATATGATGTTATAAACCCACCTCTATAGTTCTGATGCTGTGGTAGTGGTACCTCAACCTCCTCCCTTAACAAGAACTTTTAATTTTATCTTTCAAGCAAATCTGAGTAAACTGAGACACGCCCAGCTGCCTGAAGTCAGCCTTTCCGACCCAGATATGATGAAAGTGTTGTTCAATTAATCAACATACTTTAAATGAATTTTGGTTTAATTCCTTTCAAGTACCAAATTCATCTAAAATATAACCAAGAATGGTCAGAAGCTGTTGTTTTCCATACAAATATCTCTAATGTTTATATTAAGATCTTATATACTAGCGCCCTCTAAAAACTTAATATTCCAAGCTGGTAATAATTGCATTCAAATTGTTAATAAAATATTTACTACTTAATAAGTTATAAAATTTATTATAAAATAAGTTAAAGACTCTACTAATTTCAAGATTACTGTATCCATTGAATAAAATTTTGTTTTTTAATAGCATTGTATTAAACGTGAAGAAAATGCCTCTGTTATATATTTTTAGATATCCTTTATTTTGTGAGATTATTATACCAATTAGTCCATAAAGAAGCTGGGAGAAATGATACAGTTGAGCAGGACGAAAGGTAAGGTCTGAACTGGAAAAATATTTGAAGGGTGTGGATTATCAGGCAAGTATAAGGTACTTCCAGTTTGGACTACCACCAAAAATAATGTGGCCGCTACAGGTGTATAAGGTTGGACTAACCACAATAGAAAGGATGGAAGCACGTGAGAGCCGATATATGAGAAAGTGGCTTAATGTACCTCGGTTATTTGTCATAAATAGGCTATATGCAAAATCATTTAATTAAGCTAGTTTTCCCAATGAAGTCTTTGTTTGAAAAATTCAAAGTTGCTAGGCTAAGGATCGGCATGACGATGACAGAGTCAAATGCTGCTGAGGTGAGAGGACACCACTAGGAGGTGATAACAGGTAGGAAATTGAAAGCTTCATTTACAGTCGAGAGTGCAGTCAGCAGGTTGGAGTTCAAGGAGCTTATGGGAGCAGCCGAACAAGATCGGGAAGAATTAGTGTGGAGGGCTTTCAAGCGCATTTCAGAGTAAGATGGCAAGAGAAAGAAGGAGATGGTGTGTGAAGATGTAAGTGTGATGGAGAATGAGAGAAGGTAACTCAGGCAGCAGGACATTATTATTAATTAATAAATCCAAAATAACTTCTTCAATATGCATATTTTTTAATTCAAATTTTATGAAAGTATATGATAAATATTTTATTATTTTGTCATTTAATTCGAAAATGCTGTTTATAACATCCTTAACAATGTTATTAGCATTAGTGTAAAGTGAATCTAAATGCATACAAAAGTTTTTAAAGTTACTCCATCTTAAATATTTATATTACTATTTTTAAGTCTTTAGGAGTAACTATCATGCTCACAACCGGCTAGAGACGGTGAGTGATAGTGGAATCTGGGACGTTGGGGGTTCTAACACCAAGATAGTGAAATCTGGGACGTTGGGAGTTCTAGCATTAAGATCTTAACCCTTACTGAAGCTATAGTTTGCTTTCTAGTTTAGTACCTGTTGTTTTTATTGTGTCAGATAAACAGAATATTCCCAATGCTTTGGGGTGCTATGGTTGCAGACAGTTTCACTTTAAAATTGTACCATTTATACTTTTGTATAGAATGGTATAATTTTACATTGTTTTGTCACAGTTGTGCTGGGGCGTACACATATAATAAAAATCTTGTATTTTTTCATAATATATATATATATATATATTATTCGAAATAAAATAGTTTTACTGATCTTGGTTTATCATTTGATTCCAAATTTGCTACAAGAATCTACTTGATCTGCTGATAGATGAAATAGCAAGGATGAACTTTTGTTAAGTTCTCCTTCTTATATAGAATGTACAACAGGATTCATTATCTTTCTTATTGTTTGTAAAGCATGTGAATTTCCTTAAACTCACAAATGGATATATGTATATATATATATATCTGTCGAAACAAACGTAATGTAAACCACAGAGTGTTGACCTATTTACATCGAAGCTTGTAAATCAGGCAAACACAACTAATAAAAGGTTTAAACTGGTTCTCAACCGATATGAAATGTTAGGCAGGACTATTTAACACAAACACCTGTTTAGTCAGGAAATGACCAACAGAAAGCTCGGTTAAATTGTTAATTAGGATTATTATTCACAAGAAACTCTGATGATTGTGTCTATGGCAACACAACACATACAAATGTCCTCGATGATAAAAGCAGATGTTTTGTCAGTTCTAAAAAAACAGATGAGTACAGGTTGGTTATAAGATGATTTAAAGTATAAATGAGGCCATGAAATGTTAATGAGGACACCTAGAAAAATAAAACTTGCGGTTAAGGATAAGTAAGAAATGCATTATTTCATCTTACTCCATTGAACAGGGTCTATTTTAATCAGGGTTACAATCTTTGTCCATTATCTGACTAAAAGTGTTATCTCCTCTAAAAGAAAAAACACGTTTATGGGTACTACCACCGTCCACTAGCCTGCTAAAAGTGTTGCCTCCTCTAAAAAAACATGCTTAAGGGTACTACTACTGTCCAGTAGCTGACTTAAATTGTAGTCTCCTCTAAAGAAAACATGTTTAAGGGTACTACCACCGTCCAGTAGCCGACTAAAAGTGTTGTCTCCTCTAAAAAAAACACGCTTAGGAGTACCACCACTGTCCAGTAGCCGACTAAAAGTGTCGTCACCTCTAGAAAATAATATTTAAAGGTACTACGACTGTCTAGTAGCCGACTAAGAGTGTCATCTCCTCAAAACAAAAAACAAAAACATATTTAGTGTACCGCTGTCCTGTAGTCGATTAAAGGTGTCGCCTCCTCTAACAATACATGTTTAGGTATAGTGGAATCTTGAAAAATATTTTCAGTATCATTCAAAACAAAAATCTTTATTAATCTACATTGCATCGTTTATTTTCTAGGATTGTTCCACTGGCATTTTAAATTGAATGGATAGAGATGCCGATTTCTGAATGGGAGAGCTCTTCTGTGTGTGTTTGTGTTTGGAGGGGTGAGGTGGGGGAGCTCCTTCAAATGGAGGTTATAAGGCTTGTCCCCGTGGATTGGTGTTTTATTATCTAAGAGCAACTTTCTACGTTCTCACAATATAAGTGCAATACCAAAGTAGAGCAGTTGCTTCGACTGATTACTTTTCAGTGCAAAGTATTTTTTGCTGATACTAGGCGAAAATTAAGGTAGAATCACACACTATGTTGGGTTTCTCAGGTACACCCTAAATTAAATGTTACATTATATACAGATCTCAAATATTCTATACTTCTTTCCTAGACTGAAATAAAACTACCTTTTAATCTCATCTGGTTCTTCCGCTTACGCGTTTAAGTTACCCCTCCCCACTTTTGTCGTAAATAGAACTAGTTAAATGTTTACACAATATCCCACTGAACATCTGATCAAAATATCACTACGCTGCAAATTTATTCTGAGAATTTGGTATCGTTATAATGATAGCATAGGTATATTCATAAAGAGTATATATATTTATAAAGATACATATAATGAGTCACGTTGCCAGCCAATATAATCATTTTCTGGATGGGTGACAATTGCTTGTGATCATCACTGAAAGTAAAAGCACGCCATAATTTTTTGCGGGATTCACATTGAAACTGTTTTCTTTTTCAGTACTTGACTTTTTGCATAAGAACGCTAAATTAAATACTCTCGTGTGTTCTTTAAAATGATTTACTTTAATCAGAAGGCACAAACTCTACTAACGGTCTATCTCTTTACTAAAATGTAGTCAGTTCATCCAACTGAACAAGGTGCATGAAAATACCGTGAGGGTGCGTGCACCTGTAATTCAAGCCACAGCGGGAATGTGGTCGGCCTGAAAGCGAGTTCAGCACCAGCTCTCATTCCGTGTTCAACGAGTGGAGTGAAGATATGTATATCCATTATACATATTCGTTCTCTCCAAGAGTTTTCGTGAAAACTGGGCAAGTCTAGTTCATGTTTGTGTTGAAAATAGAAAGTTAACGAAGTTCTGAATACAATATTATACTAATACTAACGTTGCTAAACGACAGTAAGCCTAACTTAGATAATAGGAATCATGCAAGAAGATTTGTAATGATTGCGTTTAACTTTTTAGAAAATTTGATTTCAACAAAAATAGGTAAGCCAAGTTATTTCAATATGGACATTATATTTTATATGATTATATGTAATGTAATATTGGGATAAATAGTTAATGTATGATATATTTTTCTACAGAAAATTAAATAAAATTTTTCTTTATCAAATAAGATACAATTTATTGGTAACCAGATACGAGGAGGTTAATAAAATTTCTGGTTCCAGTTTGGGAAAGGGGAAAGGGTGATTATCACCACCAAATATATTACTATTAGTGTATTGTTTAAAATTTCTCTAACTAAGTGGGCCCCAGGAGATCAGTAACTAGTTTCAATATATAACTTTTATATATGTATATCTCACAAGTACGGTAGTACTTATAGTAGGAATGAGCCAGATGTGCAATACAAACACACTGCAAACAGCATGTAAACAAAACTTTATAAGCACTTTACTCACACTGCTGAGTAGAAACAAACTAACTGCAGACTAACAAGCCACCAAAGCACTTGAGAAAGTCGGTAGAGTAAAAACATAAAAATTCACAAAACGACAAATTTGTCAATCTGACTGTCTGACTAACTGACTGACTAACGTTGTTGAAAAGGAGCTAGTAATACACTGGTAGTCATATTCTATGGTTACGCGCACACTCTGTGTGTTGCCAGATAACAACCTGCCCTCATATCCCGTGCGAGTGCGCACGTGTTACGTGATCAGCTTGCAGCTGTATCAGCAATTAAAACATTGAATAAATTAGAGGGGCACTCAGTCGAGCACATACCTCCACCACGCAGCGTTGATTACATTCGGCTCTAAAATATAAGAAAATGTGTCCATATGTTCGACATTTTCAAGAGACACAGGCCATTTTTTTGGCAGGACAATGAAAAATAATATTCTACATATTTCTATCAAATGTCATCAAAATCAGTTCATTTTTGACTGTGTTATAGATCAAAAATCGTGTGAAAAATCGGTCCCCATGTTAACGGATAGAGATTTTATTGATTTTCGTGACTTTGATTCTCCAAAAACTAATCACTTCTAAGTTGGTCATAGTCCAAATGTATACCACTTTCGTCCAAATCTGTTCAGCCGTTTTAGAAAAATATTGCTGACAAGCACACAAACAAACAAACAGGGGTGAAGACATAACCTCCGTCCACTTTCGATGGTGGAGATAATAAAACCAACAAAAATAGGAAACATATTACGAAAGCATGAGTTTTGGTTGTCTTATTAAAGCAATACATATGTCTACATATATATATATATTAATATCCAAGAAATTTTAACGAACCATGCTTGCAATCTATTTCTTTCAACAATAGCTTATAACTGTAAAAATAAAATAATTAAGATAGATTTTGTTTTGTAAAAAACCAGTATTTTAGAAAAGTTATTGAGCTTTGAAAATAAGTTATAACAAATGCTATCCGTATGTCTCCTTCTGAAATAAATGCATTTCTCTGGGTCGGCTTTTTTCTTGCTTCAAATGGTTCCATGCTAAAAAAAAAAATGCTTGTTTTTGGATATTCGAGCAAAGCTATTTGCGCCCCTAGTTTAGAATTAATAGACCAGAAGAAAGGCAGCTAGTCAACAGCACTCACCAATGGAATAGTGCAAATTGACCATCACTCTTATAACGTACCCACAATCTCAAAGTGCGTAGCGCGATTTTGAAATAATTGAAACACAAACCACGGGTTCTTGGATTCTCAGTCAGGGGTGTTAATCACTAGGCCAAATCCGGGCTTTAAGATATGTGAAAAATTCACTAACATGCGATCACTACCAGGGTAAAATGTGTAAGATAAAATCTTGAGAAAATAACGGATTTTATCAAATCCGTTGTCCTCCGGTGGGTCAGCGTTAAGTTATCTGACTTACATTGCTAAAATCGTGGGTTCGATTTACTGCGGTGGACCGATCGTAGATTGCCAATGTGTAGCTTTGTGCTAGAAATCAACAACAACAGCAAATCTATTACTTTACTGAATAACTCCTTGTGACTCAGAGGTAAGCTTGAAGGCTTATAACGCCGAAATTCGTGGTACGATCCCTACGATAGCCCGTTTTGCAGCTATAAACAGAACAAATAAGCAGACATTCTGAATACTTACCAAAGAAAATACACTATCTACTGTTTTGTAAATCCAGTGATCCAGTTTGAGAAATTTCTATCCTGTAAACTGTAATTTCGAACAGGCTGAGTGTCTCCAAACAAGCCTTCCAGTGATTCATCAGTACGTCTGTGAACTTACAACGCTCAAAACCGGGTTTCGATACCCTTGGTGGGCACTGCACAGATAGTCCATTGTGTAGCTTTTAATTACAAACAAAGTCTCCAAACTTCGATCTTGTTTAAGTACTTACTGATGCCTTTTTCCTTTTAAAGTATTTTCCAGAGATTATGATAAATACAGTTAATTATCATATTTGAAATTCTAAAGAGCTTTTTATCATATTTGAGATACTAAAGAACCTTTTCGAATTTCCTGATTTTTTAAGCCATATTTCTTGTTCATACTTGGAGATTTATCACAACGAATTTTTTAAAATTGGGAATCAAGACATTTATGACATGAAAGTAATCGAGGAAGATAGGTAGGATTCAAATTAGAAATATTATACTTTGTATGTGCTTGAGATCCAGAAGTATCAACTTCATCTGTATATGATACGATAAAAGTGTTTTGCATTTGCTCTTGGAAAGTATATGGTGAAACAAATAAGAACATATGAAGAGCATAAAAGAAAGTGCTCCAAATCTTCCCTTAAACTTCCTGGTGCGGTATGATTAAAAATAAATCATTTACAATTTCATTGAATAAACTTTATTTACAGTTTGTGTGTAATTGCGTAAACAAGGTTAATTATATTATTTTTTCCTAATTAGAATAAATAATGTACATAATTAGAATAATAATAATTAATATTCTATCCAATTATAGAACAAGAATTGTGGTCGGTTGAGACGTGTGTATGTAATTTCGCATTGTTGACGTTTTAAGATTAAACTAACTGTTTAAGACAGAGCATATAGTGGCTTCAACCACTTCTCGATGCTCAGGTCATCAAATGGAAACCGTGGGTGTTATTTTTTCGGGGCTTATTCCAGTACAGCACCCAAGGCCGCCCCCAGCAGCAAATGAGAACCACCTCTGAGCATCTTTTTAACATTATTCATTATTTGCAACTGGTCTTGTTGTGTTGATTCCAAATACATACAGAGCTATTCTCGGCAACCTGACCTACTTCTTTAAATGCCTCTTTCAGGCATCGCCCCACTATTCTGACTATTCTACTGTAGAGTGGCCTACAAACTCTTTACATCCTATACTTACACTGCAAATGCCTCAAAACCCCAGCATTTAGCACAATACTCCCCAACAAACTCTTCATACCTAATCAACTTTCTCTCATGGGCCCATGTGATGTTTTCCTCCTATGGTACACTAAGTTCTGCTATTAACATCTTCATAACTTTTAAGCTTCATATCACCATATAAGGTCGTTGTCTAGTTTACACAGTCTCAGAAGGAAACACTAATTGTAGTGTAAGTAAAACGGTTTTGTTGTAGCCACAGCGGTCTGCTACTACTCTGAGATTTGGTTTTGTTTGGTTGTTATTAGGCGCAAAGCTACACAATAGGCTACCTGTGCTCTGTCTTCACTGGTATCGGAACCCTATTTTTAGCGACGTAAGCCTTCAGACTTACCGCTAAAGCACTGAGGGCGCTACTCCACAAAACATTTTCTTATATGAAATGTCAAATATAAAAACAAATATTCTAATAATATCCCCCCAAAGGAAAATATTAAAGAAAAACAAATAAACAATAATGAATAGCTGTTGTTGTTGTTTTTTATGCCCCTTAAACAAAAGTTTTGATTATAATAATCGCTTTCTATTAAGTTATAAAACAGACATGACGTCATAAGCATTCTGCTTTATGAATAAACAGTGTTTTAGAAATTAATTGATATTTAAATATCTTTATTGAAAAGTAAAAGAATCCACACTGGCAGATGTCATTTCCAGAAATGTAAAACAAAATAAAAATTCTTCGTGTGATTTTTTTTTTATAAATCAAAGCAAAGTGTCTCTTATCCACTAACCGTCATTCTTCTCTTCCTCAGCGGCGTGGCATGGCCAGGTGGTTAGGGCGCTCGACTCGCAATCTGAGGGTCGCGAGTTCGAATCCTCGTCACACCAAACATGCTCGCCCTTTCAGCCGTGGGGGCGTTATTATGTGACGGTCAATCCCACTATTCGTTAGTAAAAAAGGAGCCCAAGAATTGGCGGTGGGTGGTGATGACTAGCTGCCTTCCCTCTAGTCTTACACTGCTAAATTAGGGACGGCTAGCGCAGATAGCCCTCGTGTAGCTTTGCGCGAAATTTACAACAAACAAACAAACTCATCCTCAGTATTATTAATTTATATTTATCAGACAAATAGACGTATAATTCATGCAACTAATTCAATTGTTTTGACAAATACATCGCAAGTGAAATATGACGTTAATAATCATCTGAAAGGACTCGGAAAGTTGCATTACTTAGTTAAACAGTCAACCAGTTATAAACTTCATTAAAGATAGCTTATCATGACGCTATATGCAAATAACCCAAAAGTATAAATACAAGTATATCTTGGTAAAAAAAAAAATCACAGAACACAAGAAGCCATGCCACAAAAGAAAGGATCCTGGAAAGCAACAGTATTTTCACGGGGTCGTATTGTTGGACTATAAAAGGGTGGTCAAAGTCAGCGAGAAGTCGCTAAGCCTCTTTGTAGTACCACTGTCCACAGGGAATAGAGAAACAATGTAGTTTCAGTCATGTGGGAAAGCAACGGGTTTAGGACAGTTCGAACACCTGAAACAACACAACAGACTCTTTACGCTATAAGGAGGGAAGTGTGGAGAGTGATCCACGTCAAATGGCCGCTACTGTTGCAAGACGGTAGCTAGATGGAAGTTATATGACCCATCAGAAGTTACCTTTACAACGTGAGCTACATGACAAAGTAGTTAAACAGGAGTTATGTTACCCATCAAAAATTACCTTTACAATGTGAGCTACATGACAGAGTAACTAAACGTAAGTTATGCTACCCATCAAAAATTACCTTTACAATGTGAGCTACATGACAGAGTAGCTAGACGGAAATTATGTGACCCATCAGAAGTTACCTTTACAACGTGAGCTGCATGACAGAGTAGCTGGACGGAAATTATGTGACCCATCAGAAGTTACCTTTACAACGTGAGCTACATGACAAAGTAGTTAAACAGGAGTTATGTTACCCATCAAAAATTACCTTTACAATGTGAGCTACATGACAGAGTAGCTAGACGGAAATTATGTGACCCATCAGAAGTTACCTTTACAATGTGAGCTGCATGACAGAGTAGCTGGACGGAAATTATGTGACCCATCAGGAGTTACCTTTACAACGTGAGCTGCATGACAGAGTAGCTGGACGGAAATTATGTGACCCATCAGAAGTTACCTTTACAACGTGAGCTACATGACAAAAGTAGCTAAACAGGAGTTATGCTACCCATCAAAAGTTACCCTTATAATATGAGCTACATGACAGAGTAACTAAACGTAAGTTATGCTACCCATCAAAAGTTACCTTTACAATATGAGCTACATGACAGAGTAGCTAGACGGAAATTATGTGATCCATCAGAAGTTACCTTTACAATGTGAGCTGCATGACAGAGTAGCTGGACGGAAATTATGTGACCCATCAGAAGTTACCTTTACAACGTGAGCTACATGACAAAGTAGCTAAACAGGAGTTATGTTACCCATCAAAAGTTACCTTTACAATGTGAGCTACATGACAGAGTAGCTAGACGGAAATTATGTGACCCATCAGAAGTTACCTTCACAATGTGAGCTGCATGACAGAGTAGCTGGACGAAAATTATGTGACCCATCAGAAGTTACCTTTACAAAGTGAGCTACATGACAGCGTAGCTAGACGGAAGTCGTTCTTCTTTCCATCAGTAGGTATCACAGG
Organism: Limulus polyphemus; assembly: GCF_000517525.1. Classification (NCBI taxonomy): domain Eukaryota; kingdom Metazoa; phylum Arthropoda; class Merostomata; order Xiphosura; family Limulidae; genus Limulus; species Limulus polyphemus. Next base: position 323,242 of record NW_013666561.1, on the reverse strand, counting down.
TTATGTTACACACAGGTTATGTTATGTTATGTTTGAGACACTATTTTGTTTTCTACAAGTCCAGATTCGGACATTGAATGCATCTGAGTTTGTCGATTATCTTCCCAGAAACTTTTTTAATTATATGCAGGCCACGACAAAATACGGCGGTGTTTCTGTTATGGTGTGAGTTGCCATTTTGAGCAATAAGACTATCACAGCTGGTGGTGTGTGAAGGTATGGTTACTGCTGATCGAATCACCATAATTCTCGAGCAAGGGCTTCTCTCTTACGAGACAAGACGGTGTTTTAATGCAAGATAAGACTTCTGCTCATTTAGCTCGAGTCACAAAACGATGGCTTGGAGGTCAGGGAATTATCTCTTTCCCATGGCTAAGCCATTTGCGGGATAAGAACCACATTGAGCATGCGTGGTCCATCCTTGGTTGTTCACTGTTTCCAAAACAACTAACTTCTGGATACATCATTCTATTTCGTCACCAGGAGTGGGATATTAACCCAAAGGCTCAGATTTCAGATTTTGGGGAGCCAAGTGTGAACAAGTGGTTAGTGTATCTGTCAGACTATGAATCTGCTGGTCCAGTGCCACGTCCAGTTATCGCCAAAACAAAGCAAAAAAAAAAAACACTTTAGAGCTGTGGGCGCGTTATAAAGGTGATAGCCATATTCCACTATTCGATTTGACAAGAATATCCCGAAAGTTAGCGGTAGTGTTCACTAGTTGCCTTCCTTCTAGGCTACCAGTTCAAGATTAGAGACGGTTAGCGCAGATAGATGTTGAGTAGTGTTTTCCAAGTATAAAACAAAAAAACGCATGTTGTAAAAACCATGTGTAACAGCGTTTCTGTCTTAAATATTGCAAAGGGTAATCTTGTATCTTTGTTTCATTTCGATTCCGTTAAACGACATTCTTTCTGGAATAGATATCTATTTACTTATTAGAAGGCTGTGTCCATCGAAAATAACTGACTCGGTTTTACGCTTTTGTTTCATTATAAAATGGGAAAATCATTTTGCACACAGTTTTTACACAAACAGAAAGTATTCTTATGATTAAACAGCATTAGAAAAGTGTCTTAGCTAGTCGGATCACAAATATGTTATTCATTAATTTTTCAATTACCACACTGTCCTGATTAACGAATACCCAAAAGTACTATAAGCAGTGTTTGTTTTCAAATTATAATTTACCTCGTATTTGAGTCGTACTTAGTTATTTAATTTTTTTAATAAATTGGCAGAAGGATGTGTTTGAATATATTACAAGATGTGTTACCGAGAGTACGAAAGTTCACCTCACGGCCGATATTTTAGTCTGATCTAGTGTCGAGCTGTTATTATTAATCGGAGAGTAACCGTCCTTCGTCTAAAAATTCTACAGCAAGTACGTGTATTATGTTTGTTTGTTTTTAATTATGCACAAAGCTACACAAGGGCTATCTGTGCTCTGCCCACCACGGGTATCGAAACCCGGTTTCTATCGTTGTAAGTCCGCAGACATACCGCTGTGCCACTGGGGGGGGGGGCACGTGTATTATGAAATGTGGGAGTCTGCTCTAATTTAATTAACTAAACACTGTTTTTTTCTGGTTCAACATGAGCTTTCAATGCGTTCGGCTTCGTTACACAATCGTACACAAAAACCTAAACCTGCTTATCTAAAAACCTTTCTATTTGGCTATTATTTATAGAAACTTAAGGAAATGTTGAATCAGATAACATTTGTGCTACTTCTCGAGTAAGAGATAACTTACACGTGTCTGTAGATGCTTCTTCACGCTGAAAACCAACATTGGATGGCTAGAATCCAGCTCTCAGGCCAATGAATGGCTTTATAGCGGAGAAAGTGGGTTTCGAAATATGAATTATTTTAAAACCTGCACTGTAAGTCTGTGTATTTGAGAGATTTTGTCTCCACTAAGTAGGCAGATTAACAGGAAAGTAACAAATGGTGATGTAACTTAATTATTACAGCGGATAAAAATATAAACATGACCTTCCAAATTTAAAAGAGGCCTGTATAGTATGATATTACAGTGAGATCTTATAGTATTTAGAATACCAAGAAAATGTAAAAGAGTTTAATGAATTATAGGTTGATGTTGAAGTATATCCATACTATACGCACTCATTCTACTGATATTAGTTACTATGGAGACCGATAGAATCCACGTGATAATAATATACTGTGGCATGTTTAATTTGATAGGTATATATTATAAATATGAAGGTAACATTTTTATTTATCATGATATGTAGAAATGTAAGATTAATAATTCTATCATCGGGAAAAAATGTTTTAGGTTATGCTATAAAAGGTCATCATGCCAAACTGAAGAACTTTGATCATTTTTGTCTTTCATAGTGACAAATTTTTGTATCTCGTAGTGATTGGTGTCTTTTTTTGAGTTTTTAAGCTTTGAGCAGAATATCAGTTTTTGTGTAGGCTTTCTCACACATTTTACAGATCTATGTCTACTACAGTACTTTCTCTGACTGACTACTTTATAAGGACCCCTTATATCAAGTTGGACAACCTTTTGCCGCAATACGAGCCTAGACTCGACACAGTATATAATCCACAAGATGCTAAAAGCTGTCTTGTTCAGTTGTAGCCCATTTGTTCAGTATTGTGGTCTGTAATTAGTTCACGGGTTCTCGATAAGGAGAGTGACCGAATTCAATTTGGTATTCTTCGAACAAATCTCCAACAATGTAGGCATAATGGATAGATGTGTTATCGAATTGGATAATGCCTATTAAAGATAAAATACAGCATTGTGAGTTGGACGTGGTGAGCGTTGTTGTTCAGGTACGCTATGGAAGTTATTCACCCATCTAAAAGAATTGAAGGACCGAATTCCAACAACAAGATCATTCCTAGTGGTTTGCAGGTAAAGGCGTATTATCGATTGTCGCTTTTTTATAGACTCTGGTAGATAGCCCATTGAGTAGCTTTGTGCTTAATTACAAACAAACAAATAGACTTTATGGCAAATTTCTTTAAATGGTCTTTGACAAAGACGCTCCTCTTAGATGTAAACATCTAATGTCAAAAGACGTTAAATGACTCTCTGCCCTTACTCACTGTCTTGCAGACAGTATCTTTGTGTATTTAGAACAGTCCTGTTATAGCTGTGTTATAAAAGTCCTGTTATAGCTGTGTTTAAACAGTCCTGTTATAGCTGTATTTAAACAGTCCTGTTATAGCTGTGTTTAAACAGTCCTGTTATAGCTGTGTTTAAACAGTCCTGTTATAGCTGTGTTTAAACAGTCCTGTTATAGCTGTATTTAAACAGTCCTGTTATAGCTGTGTTTAAACAGTCCTGTTATAGCTGTGTTAAAACAGTCCTGTTATAGCTGTGTTAAAACAGTTCTTTTTATATATATCTTATTTTGGAGACCAAGACCCACTTTACTGAATTTAATCTGTGATCTATAGTAAGTTCACTTCTTGGAAGCGTGTTATCGGTGTTGAAGGAATTTGTAATTACATTATTGTTTAAGACATGCATATAATGATTTCTTATAAGAAAAACATGTTATTACTGTTGCTGGTCAATGTAAAGGACTCTAAACTGTTTGACTTATCTGCAGAGCAGTCATTGAACCAGCAGTTTCTTGGAGTCTTAAAAAGTTCTTTGTGTTTTCATCCGTGAAATGAAATAATCGTGATTCATACAGACTGATCACCACTTCCAACCAACCGGAAGCTTCCCCACCTATTTCCACTGTCAGGCAAAATTGTTATATTATTGTGAATACGAAATAACTGCTAGACAGGTATAACCTCAACCAAACAAGATGTCTTCCGACATAGTGATCTTTATCATTCAGTGTTTCTATTGTCCAGACTGTTGTTATAGCTCTTTACACTAAGTTTAAAGTCTGCTGCTTATATCCTTTTCGTTGTAAATATAGCCAGCCTTCCTTAGTCGTAAACCTTCAATATGTACAATCTTCACACAACTCGCGAAGAACAACATTATTACTTTTGTTTTAATCTGCGTTACTGCAGCTATGTGAGTAACTTCAGAAATGTGCAGTTTTTGATGAAAAAAGAAAATTAGTTTAAGGTTTCTTCTTTCGTGTTTATATGTTAGTTTTCGAAGAATATTTGATAAGATACAGCTAAAATGAATGATGTACATTTCATAGAAAGCATCTGAAAATAAGTGCATTACTTGTTATAAAATAAAGCATCATTTCTGTTTTACCACTTTTATCACTGCCACCTTAGGAACCTACTTTATAACGAACTGCTCTGGTAAGGTAAGCTTAGGGACAAAACTATTTTTGATTTTTTTCGGGTCCGATTTTTACATATGGCTAATAGAATATAAAGTAATTTTGAGAGTGTCATCTTTACATATATAAAGAAATTAGAAGAAAATTCCAGTTCCAGATGCAACAAAAGCTAGTACAAACTATTTAGCATATTTATATTTTCGTTAGCACTGCTAATTTTAAGTTAGATACAGACAATGGTGAAGAAGCTTAATATCTTAGTCTGAATAAAGTAATTTGTATTCTGAACAAGAAAAATAAGTCGTAGTCTTAAAAACTAACCTCTTTTTGGAACAAGTAATATATTAAATTACCTTTAAGAAGGTGGATATTTATTTGCAGAAAAACAAAACGATTTTTGCCATGGTCTGTAAATTCTATTTGTCATATTTGTCTCTTAAATGTGTTATACGATATTCATTTCCTATTTTTTTTCTTTTGTTTTACAGAAATTACTTAATGGACACATTTCAATAAAGCATGGGTAATTCAGACTCACGATCTGTAAAATTAGCTCGGTTTCAACCTCTCAACTCCCACATACTACAGAGAGATGATATTTGCTCCCAGAAAGTGCCTAAGAATTGTGTTATTCCACAGCTTAAAGACGGTCAGATATTATTACGATCCACACAAAATGGCACGGCTCTCCAAAGTGAAGGCACTTTCTCTGGTAAGCAAACACAGAGGTTTATAAACCAAGTACTCAGTGATCCTAACCCAGAGTTTTCAAGCCTTTGTCATGAAAGCGTGAAGTCGGAAGAAGCTTATTTAGGTGGTTCACCTGTTGAGCAAGGTTTCATCGCATCAAGAAAAGCGTACAGTGACCCAGATATAGTTCACGGTATGTTGAACTGGCACAGACTTCTGCAAGCCGGCAGAAGTGAAACAGAAAATATATACAATTCTAGAAGTTTGATTGCTCTGAGCCCTAGTGAAGCAAAAATTATGTTCAGAAAGAAAACCCAAGAATCCGGGCAGTCGTATTCAAGTAGTCTTCCTCGAGATTTCGACAGCGTTCGTTATACCAACAATAAGAGAAATGCTTGTCCATTCATCAGCCACAAAAAATCGTTGTTCTCAAAACTGCGAAAAGATAAAGGGGAAAAGAGAAAAGGATTTTCTTATATTTTGAAAACTCCCGTTATTCCTACACCAGATTATAGCACAGAGTCTGATGGTGACGAGAATGATTATGAGTCTCAAAAAGCCTGTATAGATTCGCGAATGAGAAATATAGTTGACGAAAGCATGAAAAGTAAAATTAAACGTACTTTGCACAATCTTGATGAAAAAGAACCATGTTTTAAAGTTAGAGATAAATCAGAAAACGAAACATGCCCTTACATCTCGACAAGTTCAAAAAATCAAACAAAACATGAAGCTTTTAATAATCAAGTTTTTACAGAATTTTCAGGCAATGGTGTCTACCAAAACTATTCAGACTATTTTGTACGAAATCAAAGTACAACTTTCTCAGAAAATCAAACTAACCAGTTCCTTGAGACTAAGAGAAGTCCTGGTCATTTCAGTTTATTGAAAAACGACTTTCCGATTAAAATGATCAGTAAAGCTACTACTGAAAAATCAGTAGTACCCCTTGAAACAGAACTGATTTCACCTCTAATCACTAACACAGATGATAAAGCTACCACTTTACATTCTGCCAACAAGCCTGAATTGCAAATTTGTTATGGAAAGTTACAGTGTGATTATCCTAATTCGGGAATCGCCAATAAGCTTGTCAACTTAAAACATCAACAAAGATCTTTGACTGGTCTCGAAGACCGAGTAACTGAAGAAAATAATTTTTCTCCAAAATATGATTGTGACATATATTTTTCTTGGAAAAAAGAAAGATCGAATAATGAGCGCGAGAAGAAGCTATATGAAGATCAACCAGAGTTTTCTCTCACGGCTGCAAGAGCGTTTGACAATTCAAGCTTATCTGGTGAAGAAGATGTGAAAATCATTGTGAAACTGAAACCTACTTTACCCCGAAGGCAGCTTCACCAACCACGTTTCTCTCCAGCTGAAGTATGGAGATCTTTGTGTTCTGACATTCAGAAATCGGGAGAAGAAAGTGAAGGAGAGGAAGAGATCCCGGAAGTAAAGTTAGATCAAATCAACATACCTGTTGCTCCTTCTAGAATTGTTACAGATGGTTGTGGAGATTCCGGAGTTCCTCCCGATGCTGGAAAACCTGCATCAGTAAACGACACTTCTCAGGGATTGTTTTCTGACAGTAAACGAGAGGAAAATATTCAAAGTGCGAGAGATGTAACAAATCCTCTTACTTGCAATGGACAACATCACTCACTGCATTGGACTCTTGCACAAGACCTGGACGATAATTGGACTCCTGAACAAGACCTAGACGATTCAGGTAGCGAGAAAAGAGAAGTAGAAGTATTTGCTCTCTCTGAGATATCGATTCAACCCAAGTTAACTTTTCTAAATAATATTTGCAGTGATTACAACCTTTCACGACAGGTTAGAGAACCTAATCGAATATATACACCACATTATGGTTCACCTAAACCAATGTTACATAAATACTTCGAAAAACATAAGAAGAGCAACAAGAAACGTCAAGAGAATTTCAGTAGTCTGCGTAACTTAAAAAAAACTATAGGATTTCAAGATAAATTTCCAGTTACTCATTCCAATGGAAATATCGATTCAAATTGGAATCTTAGGCTTAGTGTGCCAGATAACATTGATAAAGCTGGAACATCTGACATTTGGAATCTAGAACACGGACACTTTGAGAGAAGACACCCGGGCTCACTTTTTGTAGAAAACTCTGACAAAATCCTGCAGCCAAGAAAGTCGTTGAGCGAAAATAAGCACAAATACATAATGCCCTCTATAGAATGTGACGCCACCTGCGTAGAAAATTATAAAGACCTTGCAAAAGATTCAGTAGTTCAAAAAGACGACAAAAAGATATTTTTTAAAAAGAAAAAGAAATTTACATTTCAGAATACTTTCCGAAGAGAAGAGAGGCTTAGATTAGAAAACAAATTGATAAATGAAATTTCAGAGAAAGAAGAACTTCGTGAGGCAGAAATCGACTGGTTGAATAAAGTAGAGGAGGAATTTCGAAAACAGCGTGACAACAATAAAAATATCTTATGTAGTCAATTACGGTTTTTAAACCAACACCCCTTAGAAAAATATGAAGTTATTCACAATTATAGTTCAAGAAACCAATTGAGACCTGAATCACAGAGTTCTAGTTACTTCCCAGAACATAGTGGTGTACCGATTAACATTGAGAAGAACAAGAAACGTGAAAGTGAAAACTCACTAAGCAAGTCGTTTATAGAAAGATGCAGTTTTTCCGATCCTAAAGAAGACAGAAGAATTAAAAACGAGCGCGTAGAGGTTGATGAATGTTTACGTCGTAACCAGAAATCAAACGCTAATATAACAGAACTGGAAATCTCTAAGCTGGATACAGCCCAGCAGAGGTCTACTGACAAGGAACAAAATGGTAATCAGTTAAAACCGTTTCATTCTGAACTTGTGAGAAGAGAGCTAGATCCGGAAACAGACTGCATGAGCAACAGAAAAGAATCCAGTTTGTTTGATATCTTTCATTCTTCAAAGACAAGACAAGTCAGAAATAAATTAGAACAGTTAACGTATTTTTCTCCTTTTCTTTATTTACCGCAAGCGCCTAACATTGATGAAATGAAAAAGCAAAACTAAACACAACAGAGGATGCATTTCAGTCTCACAGACGTTGTACGGAAAAGCAGTAATTTCGGTTACTTGAAGCTTCAACGGGTAATATTTCAATTACCAATGGTAATAAGGGCAACGCAACTGAAGATTCTCTGCAGATAATTTTGGGTTTTATACATTTAGATTAAAAATCAACTTTAACAGACCACTGCCGGATTAACAAAACAATAACAGGGCTAACAAAGATGATAAAAAATCAGGGCTAACAAAGATGATAAAAAATCGACCGTGAAATTATCTGGTTTCAACTAACCTTGATAGTAAGCAACAAGAATTCCTAAATAAAATATTACAAGCAATGAACTCGTTAATTCAAATAATGGATTTACCCGTCGTATGTCTACCATAACGTCGGGTGATAAAACTTTCGGGATAATTTTGTTTACTGTATAAAAGAGTTATTTTAATAACGTGTATTGTACACAGTCATTAACTCCAAATAACTTGCACGAATTCCCTGTAAATCACTGTATAATTGTTTGTTTGTTTTTGAATTTTGCGCAAAGCTACATGGGGGCTATCTGAGCTAGCCGCCCCTAATTTTGCAGTGTAAGACTCGAAAGAAGGCAGCTAGTCATCACCACCCACCGCCAACTCTTGGGCTACTTTTTTACCAACGAATAGTGGGGTTGACCGTCACATTATAACACCCCCACGGTTGAAAGGGCGAGCATGTTTTGTGGGACGGGGATTCGAACCCGCGACCCACAGATTGCGAGTCGAGTGCCTTAACCACCTGGCCATGCCGGGCCCACTGTATAATTAATATTATAACAAAATTCAAAGCTAAAAAATAACAGAAATCATTTTAAACTCTAGGCATTTTATTTCATGTCAGATATTTCACCATGCAAGTTTTCTTCGGGGTCTTAAATTGCATCACCGAAATATCAGATATAAAACATGTTCTGCAGATATTTCTTTTTTATATATTTTATGAGCTAGATCTGTTTTAGTTTGGTCTGGGCAATGCTTATTGGCTAATGCCCAGACAGCGAAGCTCAAAATTCAGAGTTCGCGTCTCGTTATTACAAAAACTGCAGTCCACACTTTTGGGGCCTTAAATGCGCTATAAGAATGACGATCAAATTCAACTATACGGTCAGATAGGTGTAGCCCAAGAGATGGGGTAGGTGCTGTTGATTAACTACCTTCCCTCTAACTTAGTGGTTGCCAAACTATTTTGGTTCACGAACCATTTGGCCCCCCAGTAGCACAACGGTATGTCTCTGGACTTACAACGCTAAAAACCGGATTTCGATACCCGTGGTGGACAGAGCACAGATAGCTCATAGTGTAGCTTTGTGCTTAACTTCAAAACAAAACAATCACGAACCATTTGGCCCCCCTAGTAGCACAACGGTATGTCTGTGGACTTACAACGCTAAAAACCGGATTTCGATACCCGTGGTGGACAGAGCACAGATAGCTCATAGTGTAGCATTGTGCTTAACTTCAAAACAAAACAATCACGAACCATTTGATTTTTTTAGGAGAGGGACTCTACGGACCACGTAGTAACTGTAATTTAATAAAACAAAGTAAGCGATTAAAATCTCTATAATATTAATAACAGATTTACCTTTCTACGTGTTAATGTGATTGGCGTACCTGATTTGCAAACAAATTTCTGTAATGTTAGGTGTAATGTTCGTAGCTTTATCATCAGGTGAGGTTCAGCATTCATCCTGCTTCTGTATTTAGACTTAATGCAAATCCCGTTATGCAAATCCCGTTCCACACGTCTACTTAGTAGCAAACGGCATCAGTAAACGAATTGCTTTGTCTGTAACATCTAGGTACTCTCCAGTTCTCTGAATCAAAAACTGTAATAGAGGGTTTGTTTTAACACTGCCTTTACTGTTCCGTCGCAAGAAAGCTCCAAACAAGCCTATTCTTTGTCATAAGACATTAGTATTAGGCCTATTACATTTTTAAACACTACATTATTAATCTAGTACCTTAGGAATTTTCAAGAATTAAAAAAGACTACAATAATAGTATTCGAACCACACTATATTTACCATATCTATTGCCGACGACGCGCTTTGCTCAATCCAGAGCTCTTCGGCTGCGATACAACAAATACAGCAGTGGTCGGAACATTATTTATATAAACCATTTGATACAATAACAGTTGCTATGGTGTGTACCCCTTTTACAAACCGACTAAGAATGGATTGAGCGAAATGCTTCATCGGCAATGGACACAATAAATATAGTGTGGTTGGAATAATAGGATTATACACTCTTCTGATTCTTGAAAATCCCTAAGGGACTACGTTAAGAATTTAGTGTTAAAAATGTAATGGGCGTAATACTAATGTCGTATTACAAATATAATTGTAGTCATTCTTCGCCGGCTTGTAAAAGGCGTACACACAGTTAAAGTTTCTTCTTCTTTCATAAATAAATTAGTTTGTTTTTTTTTACAATGAGCGAAAACTCCCAAGTTAAGAATATATTTTCATATATTAGCTTAAAAGCCAAATAACGTAAAGTTTTAGACTTTTTCTGCTTAATCTTACAAACATGATTTGAGAAAACGAATGTCTGTCCATCGGGGTTGTATAGTTCTTATCCTGGGTACAGGTCATTCGATAGATTAAAAATGTATGGAAGTTTTGTAAACAGTTTTTCCAATATGAATTCAGTAGTCCTATGTTTTAGCCGTGGCTTGAAACACCATAACTCTATATATTTTGTCGAATTTCAACACATTCTTCTAGCAGAATAATATTACTTCGGAAAATGGATGTCTGTCCGTCCATTGTGCGTGAATGTAAAGAAGAAGAAGATAAAAAGAAATACGAAAAAACAATTGCATATATAAGTGTAAGGCCTACTAGGAACGAATCTTTATGAATGCATCTTAACTTCTGTTTGAATGTATTGTTAACATTTAAAAAAAAAACTTTTTTTTGCAAAATATTTACATCATAATTTTCGTGTAATGTTGTAGCATCAAAATAATTTTAAAACCCAATTTTCAAAGTATTTTTATATTGTTTTCTTCTAATAAAAAATATCTTATAATTTTATATTTTAAAGAAAATGCGCGTGCAATAAACATGTTTGAACATGTTTTTATTTAAGATTCGAATACTTTTTATGTGTAATTTTCTAAAATTTCGTTTACAAATTCAATATTCTGTTGAGTTCTGATACAAGTGCAAAAATATGTGTCAGGTTTTTACGTAAGTGTGAACCGGGATTCTTTACAGTAGATGCCTGTGACTTGTTGGCGATAGATTCAAACAATAAATGGACAGCACATAATCCATATGTTTTAAAATAATATATTCGAAACAAGTCAAACGTATGTACAAAAACTCGTTACACTATTGGTTATCATAGTTGTATCCAAAGCTTTAAGTAATTGTCTTCTTTTCGTCCAAGTCCATAGGGGTGAGTTCAATTACTTTAGAACACCCTTTGACAAAACAAATTCTTCTTCTTTGTCTCTGTTGTTACAATACCACTGTAAAACTCACTTTAGATATCGCCCAGCTAAACTAACAATCATGCAGTCCAACTTCACTTTCACTAACTTAACTCTTTCTAACTTCAATTAACTTGCTGTATCCGCACGTATTTATAACACGCGACAGAAAAATCTAGAACTATCTAGCCCTCTATTAGCAACAATATTACACATAACGCGAAAAACTTGGAAGCTGCGAGTAAGATGACGTCAGCGTAATTATGAAATCCCAGTACAACAGTTAAACTACATACACAACGAGCGACTTGTAGAGAGTTTCGTGACGAAACTTGTCATAACTCTTGCTTTTAAAATAATTAACTTTTAACACTCTTGTTATGAAAACTAAATAATCATTAAATATTAAATCATTCAATAAACTTAATGATAACTCTTATACTAAACAGGTTTGTATATCCAACAACATGGATGACAAATTTAAGCTTTTGAAGTTTGGGTGAGTACTCACAGTATCAACAATAGCGGATATGGTTATTAGTTTTAAAATAACTTTTAAAACTAGCATATCTTAGTGGCCAAATATTAGATTTTGTGTGGTTAGGAAAGATTTGTCGAATTTTACACGTTCTACTAGTTTACGTATTCTCCCTGCTTATATAGTCGTATTTGTAAGAACTAAAATGTTGGGTTTTCTCCGGAATCTACAAACTTTTCCTTTCCGTAACTAAAAATGCTTCCGTCGACCATCCGAAGGGAGCTCGAACCACAAGCTTGGAACCTCTGCTCTAGTCTATCAGTTCAAAGTTATGGACGACTGAGGGGCAGACAGCACTCCTATAGCTTATATGAACAATATTGTAGTTCGCTGTATATACCCTACCACCGAGCTCTTTAATTGGTCATGAGACAACCATGTTTCCCACCGACAATCAGCAAATATTATAAAAGAAATAACTAATATATATTTAGGGGGAAAATAAAAACAGTAACATTTTAAATCAATTTATGCTTAAGACGTATTTTATTTTTGTACCTTGCAAAGCAGAGTGCACATGACCACTCCTTTCCTATGAGTTTTTTTTTTTGTAATTAAGCACAAAGCTACACAGTGGGCTGTCTGTGCTCTGCCAATCACAGGTATCGAAACCCGGTTTCTTGAGTTGTAAGTCCACAGACTGTGCCACAGGGGGACTTTCCTTTGAGTAAACCATTCTATGTATGGACAGGAAAATGTTGTTTATCTTTCATTATTTTGTCAGTCTACATTCATGTATGTGTGTGTGTGTGTTTTATTATAACAAAGCCACATCGGGCTATCTGCTGTGTATGCAGAGGGGAATCGAACCCATGATTTTAGCGTGGTAAGTCCGAAGACTTACCGCTGTACCACCGGGAGACACATTCATGTAAAAACATGGGCAGCGAAATCCATGTGTTGTAGGATGTAATGATCATACAAAACCAATATAATAATCATTTAACGATAATAAGATGTAATGTAACTTTATTTTGAAAGATACTCTTTGAGTGCCGTTCTATATATACATTTAAAATGTTTGTAATGATCGTCTGTTAAACCCGACACTGCTCTGTTGTTAAAATGCTGTGAATATGGTGAAATTTGTTCAGTACATTAACACTACTTTATATAATATTTATCATGTTGCTTCAAAATGTACAGAGTAAAATCCTTCTGGCCCTCCCAATCCTACGTTTTTTTTTGTTTTTTTTCCAATATGGCCTCCTCAAAATATAGTTGAAGAGCCCTGCTCTGCCAAGTAATGTAATTAAAGTTATCGATGTTAGTTTTTCTCTTTACTAAACTAGTGTAGTTTAACGTATTCTTTAAAAGTATTAAAAATCGATAAACTATATTTCATTAATGCCTGAGATAGGAGTTATTTGTTTTTATTTTCTGAAAGCAGAAGATGTTTAATGAAGTGTATTCTAAACAAATAAATAAAACAGCGCAGATATAAAAATCGTACAGAAAGTGACGGAGTTGTTGCATGTAATTGACAAATTGATTCAGGTTCGGGTTTACGTTATCAATCACGATTTTTGAATTCATTTAACACAAGTTTTAACTCGTCTTTACATCTAATCTTGACAAACTGACATGGTAATTTCACCCTAAACCATATCGGCAGCGAACCCATGTCCAAAACACAGACGACATGCGTAAACACAAAAAGAGGTTTGATTTTTACTGAGGTATTTCTGTTAAAATCTATGTGTATGTGTGTGTATGTATTTACATAAATCCTAAAAGTAAGCTGTAGCACTTACGAATTAATTCTTTCATACTCTATTATATCATATTTAATCCTTCCTTATATGTGTTTTCAAAGTTATGTTCCATTAGTAATTGTTCAAACCACATGATGCGACATCAGAAAAGGGTGGTAACCAATGCGTTTACCAGTAAAAGCAGTAAAAAAAGAAGGAAAAGCTAAAGAGAAACATGGTCAATATATTCTGAATGTCTGACAATCTCTTAGCAAATAGATACCTATAATTTGGGATAAGCAGAACAGCTTTAAAAAATTCTACAAGTGCTTTGTTTACAGGCGAGACCCCGCAGAGCTGCACAAACCTGATGAAGTGATTGGCAGATAGGCCAGAATAAAAACGTGATGCGCCATGTTGTAGTACTTCCAAAGTAAGTACATCATGTACATTTTTACCTTTTCATTACTGCGTGTCATGAGTTACTATACGAAATAGTTCATTAGTAGTACTATGTACTCAAATACTACAATATAGTTATTGTTGGTTAAGATCCTGTTGGAATTTTTCTATTGTAATTTACTAACCGCATTGCCTTGTAAAAAGCTGGTATGTTAAACTTAAACTTGGCATATCATTAGAAAATTAATGTTTGAATAGTTTTTGTTCATTTTGCCGTTTTATCGGTAATTCAGTACTCTTGTCCAGTACTTGCGTGTACATGTCATGTCTCGAGACTTGGACCTCTAATCCACCACGCTAACTACCAGGCCACGCTTGATCTTGATAAAATCAAACTCGAGATATTATACACAGTTTTGAATATATAACTTAGATTTATTGAACAGCATCTGAATACAATGTTCTCATGTTGATGATTTATGCAGCTTTTTTCTTTCAGTTTCTTAAATCACCAAATATTTTTCCTACACCGTACATTCTGCCACGTGTTTACTATTTTCTCAAATAAAGACTTTATCGTAGAACGTGTAATATATATCATATTAAAATGTCCGATACTTCTGTTGTCTATAATACTGCTTTATAGACGAACTAGACAAAGAATGTACCTTTGGAACGTTCTTTGTGAACTGTGACTTTCTGGTGAATTCCCATGGAGACAACGTTTTGTGCAATATATTGAGAGCGGAAGAACGTTGTAGGATGAAGTTCGATAGTCGACCTATACTGGGTATTGTCTTCTCATAAACAACGCTGTCCCCCGGTGGGACAGTGTTAAGTCTTCGGATTTACAACGTTAAAATCAGGGGTTCGATTCCCCTCGATGGACACAGCAGATAGCCCGATGTGACTTTGCTATAAAACACATACATACATAAACAACCCTTTTTTAGAAACTCAATACCACTTTAAGGTGTTATAACATCAAGTAATATTTTAATGTTACAAAATCTTGAATGTTATATATAATGTTACAATATAGTTTAAAGTTATAATAATATATACAATTTTATGTTACAGTGTTATTAAAATATTTTAATATATATTTACGATAACATTTTCTATTAATTCTCTGTTTTTCTTCTTGAAGTAGGTTTTTATCTAGCTTACACCACAAGCCTTCTCCCAAAACACTTGGAGATAGGGATGAACGAGACTGTGTACTAAAGAATGATACATGCGTTGTTTTCCAGCGATATAGATTTTTTAAGTAGACCACGCCTGCGTATCTGAAGGTCCATGGTTCGGGCCGCAATGCCGCTGAACGCGCTCCTCACTTTCAGCTGTGGGCATGTTATAAAAGTAATAGTCAATCTCATTATTTGGTTCTAAAAGTCAGTCAAAGCCCTTTTAGCATCAGGTTTTACTTATTGGCTGCCTTCTAGTCAGTATAAAATTAGGAACGTATATACTATACCTGAACTCTATGAATAACTGCCTAGCTATGGTGTAGCATGAAGACTTGTTCAGGTTGAAAGTACCAATACCAAACTAGGATTACATGCTGCAGTTATGGTTATGACAGTAACATCTCGGAGTTAAAAACCTAAAGTCAGTGACGTCATCCAGAAATCAACTAAATCCCGCCACATGAGTTCCGTCAAACCCGCGACAGCTGATCAACGAAACGAAATCACGTCAAACAATTTTACAAAAGTCTAAAGCATTGGAAAAGTTACTAAATATCATAAAACGTTCTGAAGGCACGAAACTGTTTGTAGTATAGTGCAGTTTCCGAAAACTAGTTCAATCTTTAGATAATTTAATTAATGCATTTTGTAAACTAAAGAATATAGTACAACATAAATGATCTGTAGTGAAACTTTCAATTCATGTTTTTGGGGAAACAAGTTATATCAAAATATCTCTTATTCACAGGCTTTATAGCAGGCAGAAATAATAAATTGTTCCAGTGTAAATAACTTTTTCAAGCTGGTGAAAAATTATAATAATTGATTATACTTGTGAAAAGATATTAGTATTAAGATTATTGTGTTTTTAACGCTGTGTTCTTTATCTATTCTCTTAGAAGCGTGCTTAATAATAGTATTCCAACAACACTATGTTCGTTATATCCATTGCCAACGACGTGTTTCATTCAGTCCAGAGCTCTTGAGGATAGTTAGGACACAACAAACACCGTAATAAAGCAGGGAAAACTACAACATTAAAAATAATGTTAAAACAAACACGCTTTAGAATGATGATTTTCGATGTATTTATAAAGATGCTCCGTTTTAGTTTGGTCGTTGTTAAACATAAACCTACAAAATGGGCAATCTGTGTTCTGCCACCAATGGTTTCCCCGGAAACCCGAATTTTATCGCCGTTAATTTAAGCAAAAGAACTGGTCTTAATAATGAAAAAAAAAACCGCAGAAGAACGGTTTTGGAAATATTTTATTGTTACTGTGGACATTATTGGAATAGTTGTTGATATTTAGGATTCTTTTGGAAGACGTGTTAGCTACCGGTTCATGATAATTTATTTCTGCGTATTAAAATTCATATTAAAATTTTCGATTTTTTTATGAATTTATCTTTGTAATAGTATCAACGAACTTTAATAGAGCCATTTGTAGTTAGGAATACTTTGGTTCTATGGTCTGACTAACGTATGTGTTTAATATGTAAATAAACTATAATTGTTTCAACAATGAAGAAAAACAGGCTTCTGTTAAACAACGCGTTATTTTTAGACGTATCTGGTTTCCTTTGTATGTGTGTGAATGTTCAGATTATTATACTACGTTCATTGACATCATATCTGTACCTGCAGGGAAGTTAAATTAGAAGTGTTACTATAAGGTCAATAAAACAGATGTTGTAAAGTAAAATTATGCTTGAAATTCAAAGTTTGTGAGTTTTGTAAAAACGATTGCATTGTTGAAACGTTGGTCATTATTAATTAAACAGAAAATGTCTGAATGGCGCGTTTGTTTATTTATTTTTACTTAAACACTTTAAAATGATAACGTTATCTACAAGAGTCATAAACATGAATATTTGTAGGACAAACAAGTTTTTATACTGTTTTCTAACGAATTTAGTCCATAGGAACTTTCTCATTAAGATTCATTTATCATTGTTATTCTTCTTAGCTGACAACAGTAATGATATGTGATTTGTCTTGCTCAACATTAGTTGTATATAATAAATGTAAATACTTCCCACGGGAAGTAATAAAAGTTAAAACTTTTATGATGATTTGAGTGACAATAGTTGATTTATTGATTTTTAAAGAAAAATGTGCTAATACCGTAACAATTTAAATCATTTTTATAGCATGCGATGTGTGGAATATAAAGATATAAATGTACGTGAAGTAGGAACCAACTTGCTGTAAGATTTGCGATTAGTTTATGTTTATAATAAAATGCATAATATTCTAAGTTAATTGTTAATTAGCCGATATTTATAAATTCAGATTTTTATTATTTTTTTTTTACGTTGCCTTTCATTTGCCTTTTTTGAATTTCCAGTCAGAGGATTGTAAACTGAGAAACAACAACTCCAGTTGATGACATTTATCAAACATTCTAGTCTTGTCCGTTTCCAATGCTTCGCTAGCTATTGGTGTTTATAGCATATGCTTAAATGTCGTATGCAATTTATCAAGTACGTTAATCATTATTTCGAATATTAAGAATAATATACAGGAGTTAAGGATTAATTTTAAATTTGTGCACTTCAGAAATATTACACAAACATTCATAATGTTTCTCGTATACTGAAATTTGTAGTCTAATGAAATTAAAGTGTTTGTTTGTTTTTCTTTCTCGAAATCGAGGTGCCAGTGGCGATTTCATTGTTATTTATACAATTTCAAAAAGTTACTTATTAACAAAGTGTATACAATTCTATTGCTAATACAACGGATTATTATCAACAACATATGAAGTTATGATTTTAACTATTACCATGGTATTTTAAAAATGATCATTACTATATCTTGGAATTTTTACACCTTAATACCATAATCGCTACTAAATTATTACAAGTTCAATTGAACTTAATAAAATATCTTGCTGATTTGTATAGGTTAATGTTTATTATCATTATCTATGTACGTTCTCTATGGCTATTTAATCGTTTTTATTTAATTTTCAGAACATTTACGGAATAATCAGATAAAAAAAATAGAACGTCAGACTAGTACTAATATACAGTAAGGATTATTTCAACCAGTAACCTTTAAAATACTTCTAAGAGCTATTCATTAGGTGGAACACGTAACTTAATCCCCTGACGTAAGGTACTTTGTAAGAGAGGAATAAATCGACGAATATGACACAATATTATGTAGATCAACGTTGTTATGGACAGAAGAGTCACAACAGAGCTGTTCATCAAGAGACAACATTAGTGTAAAATCATCAAAGAGTAGAAGGTCATATACTAGTAGTGTCAAGTAGAATTTAGTAAATAAAATTAGTTTATTTCTTTCAAATTTCTTGCAAAGCTACTCGAGAACTATCCGCGCTTGACGTCCCTAATTTAGCAGTGATAAACTAGAGGGAAGGCAGCTAGTCAACCGTCAACTACTTTTTTTTGCCAACGAATAATGGGATTGACCGTCACATAATGACGCCCCCACGGCTGAAAGGGCAAACATGTTCAGTGACGGGAATTCACACTCGTGGCCCACAGGTTGCGAGTCGAGCATCCTAACCACCAGTTCATGCCAGATCGAAAAGAACAACATGTATAAAAGCACGCATAAATGCAATAAAGTAAAAAGGTAACACTATCTAAAATAATTAAATTAAGGCAATTACAGAAAACGATGGTATTGGATTTGCGAAATTGTAACTAGGAATGATGTAAATAATGCATGTACTTTATTGTAAGATAAAGAAAAAGGACTAATTTTTCATAAATGCTACAACAACAGTGAGAAAAATCTTGAGAACGTTGTGTTGTCTTCTATCAAGATCGTGTCAGAGAGAAAGAAAGTCACATTTACTGAAGCATCTGAAGTGGTTGGTCAAATGTTATGCAAACAGTCTCGACGTAGAACAGCTGGTTGAACTCAGTAAAGGGCAGGTAGAATTTCTTTGTTGTGATTGGTGAAGATCGGTGCGGTAATTTCCGAGATTCGAATTTTACACTATACATCGCAAGCTCCGCCCTCTCCCCAGTGGCACAGCGCTATGTCTGCGGACTTACAACGCTAGAAACTGGGTTTCGATACCCGTGGTGGGCAGAGCACAGATAGCCCATTGTGTAGCGTTGTGCTTAACTTCAAACAAACAAACAAACAAAAGTCGAACATTAAAAAAAGCTTTTGTATTGACTTTAGACAGGTCAATGCAGTCATCCACGCAGTCATTTTTACCGATGCAAACAGATAAATGTATGGACATGCTCATGGTTTATCATTAAACAGCATATTGCTTCCAGTGATTGTCAAGCGATACTAGCTTTAGCACTGGTAATGTTGTATCATACAATTTAGCCTGTGTTATCAAGCTCTGCCATTTTTCAGCAGCCGATAGAGCTTACAATACAAGGCTTGCAATAAGAGAAACGATTAATCTACGTTGATGACATTCTTATGTTTGCTCTGTTACGTATTAAAATTTCGAATGGTCTGAAACCGAGTCAAATGATAATTTAAATTCAGTAGTTAAATAAATGCCGATATGTATCCAATTGATGATATTTGTCAACAAGATGGATACACATAGTTTTCCTTGTTTTATACAAATATAGTTTTAACATACAACCAATAATACAATTTACAGTAACGGTTGTTACAAATA